>NW_028249043.1:600000-817251 GCF_964263255.1 Lissotriton vulgaris | reverse complement strand
CGACCAGAAGGGGTTTGTGAAGGGCCGCCAATTATATGAGCTTTCTTATGACCTGATAGGGGCCATAGATATGGCAACAACTAAGTCCCACCCTCTGGCAGTCCTGACACTGGACGCAACCAAGGCCTTCAACAAGGTAAATTGGGCATACCTGTCGGGGGTCTTGGTGAAGTTCAATGTTGGGGATTGTTTCTCTTGAGCTGTCAGACTCCTAATACTCAAATCCATTAGCTAGGGTATTGGTGAATGGGGAACTATCTGACCCCTTTTCCATCACAAGGGGAATGTGTCAGGGATGCCCCCTTTCCCCTTTACTATTCGACCTGTACATAGAACCTTTTGCCCAGCTTCTGAGGGAGGAAAAGTCTATTAAGCCGTTCATGTACAGGGGTTGGGAAAGGAAAGTGGCCCTTTACGCCGACGATATTTTGATATTTTCCTCAGACATACATACAGCCTTTCCAGCAGCTATTAAGCTGGCTTTAGAATTTGGGGATATATCTGGATATGAGGTCAATGCCTCAAAGACAAGAAGAATCTGATGGTGACCTGCTGTGGGGCTCTTCCCTAGTGGGTTGTAAATTAAGAGACCGGTGGCTTGCTTCCTTTAAGGTTCTGTGGGACATTGTGAAGCCTGCTTGGTTGCGTAGGAATCATCTGTTCACACTCCACAGAGCATACTATTCACCACAAAGGTTGGCAAAATTTGTCCAGGGTTCCTCCATAGCGTGTGCTAGATGTGGTTTAAAAGCAGCCTCAGATGCCCATATGTTTTTCAAATGTCCCTCCATTTTAGACTTCTGGGTCTCTTTCAGCAATCTTCTCTCATCATCTCTGGGGTTCCAGGTTTTGATTGATCTCCCGCTGGCAATTTTTGGGGTAGCAGATGGAGCTCGGAGTCCGGCAAAGAATCTTCTTTTCTACTCCATTCTACTAGCCAGGAGAGAGATCTGCAAGAGGTGGAAAGATCATCAGCCTACGACACTTTTAGGCTGGCGAGCCTCAGTTTCACAAGTCTCTAAGCTCGATCTGGCAAGATCTGGGAATTGTAACCAAAGATAATTTTGGCATTTGCTTAAGTGGAATTGATTGACCGGGGTTTTTTTTCCCCCCGGGTCCAATGACTACGCTGCTATGGTTTATATCTCCTGTTTTTGCCATTACTGTGGATAGTCTCCCTGGTATGATGGCAGCACTGTCCACGCTTATATGGTTTTGTGGCGCAGGTCTTGAAGATACCTCTTATTCGCTGAAGGGCGTAGGTCATGAAATAGCTATATCCCTTGCCAGTTATATACTGAGACAGCGAAAGGATCCGGTAGACCTGTTATACATTTACCCATGGTGGAAAATGAGGACAAAAAAGAAAAGAAAAAAAGACTGCACTCTCCGCCACTAAACTTAATGGCACTCTACTTTATACCCCTGCACTCTACTCTGCATCACTCAACTCTACACCACTCTATTGCACTCTACGTCAATGCACTGTACTCCGCTCTACTCTGCATCACTCTACTGGATGCCACTGACTGCACTCTATGCCATTCTACTCTACACATCGGCACTCTACCATGCACCACTCTACCCTGCACCACTCCACTCTACTTTGAAATAATTTACTCTGTACCACTCCACTCTTTGTCATTGCACTCCATGCCACTGCAATCTACTCTGCCCCACTCACTCTATGCGAATGAACTCTACACCACTTCACTCAAAGCCATTACACTCTACGCCAATCTAACCTGCACCACTGTACTTTATGTGACTTCAATCTATTCCACAACTCTCTACTCCAAGATACTCCACTCTATGGCGGTCTACTGCATTAAACTCTACTCCACTCTATGGGCCCGATTCACAGAACTACCTTAAGTCAAAATCCTAAACTTACTACCACAGAAGGCACTTACTCATTTTGGTATTCACAGAAGGCACTTACTCATTTCGGTATTCACAGAAGTTAGGAGTCTTAAAATTAGGATTTTTTTCAACTTTACTACTACTAAAATCCTAATTTTAAGACTTTGGGTAATCACAGAAGGCATTTAGGAGTCCTAAAATTAGGAGTCCGAACTTTACTACTACTAAATTGAGAAAAATCCTAATTTTAAGACTTTGGGTATTCACAGAAGGCATTTAGGAGTTCGAAAGTTAGGAGTCCTAGCTTTACTACTACTAAATTGAGATAAATCCTAATTTTAAGACTTTCGGTATTCACAGAAGGCATGTAGGAGTCCTAAAGTTAGGAGTCCTAGCTTTACTACTATTAAATTGAGAAAAATCCTAACTTTAAGACTTTCGGTATTCACAGAAGGCATTTAGGAGTCCTAAAGTTAGGAGTCCTAACTTCTGTGAATAACGAAATGATTAAGGGCCATATGTAGGTGGCCAAATACCGATCGGTAACACCGAAAATGGCTCATTTTCGGTGTTACCGACAAATAATTTGTAATTCCAGATGTAGGGGGCCTGAAAATTACCGATTCTGTATATTTACCGAATCGGTAATTTTACCGAATCGGTAAATTACCGAATCGGTAAATGTACAGAATCGGTAATTTGGGATGTAGGTGGCACTGGAAACAGTGCCACAGGCCCTTAGAAATTCGTTATTTACCATGAAATACAATGGCATGGTAAATAACGAATTTCTGTGTACATGCACATCTGTGCATGTACACCTGTGCCATGTGGCACACATACATGCCCTAAGGGCATGTATGTGTGTCACATTGCACACAAGCCAGAATCAGGGGTGCAACAGGGTGTCAAAGTGACACCCTGTCCCCCTTAACAAATCGGTAAAATTACCGAATCGGTATTTACCGATTCGGTAATTGCCATTGATTCCTATGGGCCTCAAGGCCCATAGGAATCAATGGCAATTACCGAATCGGTAAATACCGATTCGGTAATTACCGAATATTACCGATTCGGTAATATTTAAATAATAATTACCTACATGGCATTTACCGAATTGTAAATACCGAATCGGTAAAAATCGGTATTTACGATTCGGTAAATGCCATTTACCTACATATGGCCCTAAGTGCCTTCTGTGAATACCAAAATGAGTAAGTGCCTTCTGTGAATACCAAAATGGTAGTAAGTTTAGGATTTTGTCTTAAGTTAGTTCTGTGAATCGGGCCCTATGACACTATACTCTACTTTATGCCACTCTACTCTTTAACACTCTACTCAACTTTATCCTACTCTATGACACTACTCCACTCTACAATGCTCTATGCAATTCTCTCTATGCCACTCCATGCCACTATACTCCACTCTATTGTATAACACACTTCTCCACTCTACCCCACTACTCCACTCTGACACTCTCTACCACTCCACTCTACTCTACGCCACTCGAATTTACAACACTCTACTCCACTTTACGCCTTTCTACACTCCTACACTGTTCCTCTCTATGCCACTTCACTCTATAATAATCTGCTACGCTTTACGCCACTTTACTCTGCAACACTTGACTCAAATCTACACAACACTCTCTAAGCCACTCCACCCTGCTCTACACCACTCCACCACACTCTATGCTACTCCACTCTACAACACTCTACTCCACTCTGATGCTGTACTCCACTCTATGCCACTTAACTCTACTCCACTCTATGTCTTTCCAATCTATGACACTCTACTTCCACCACAACACTCCACAGCCCTCTATACCACTCCACTCTGTGCCACTCCATGACAACCCCCTTCACTCCACGCTGCGCAACTCTGCTCTGCACCACTCGATGCCGCTCCACGCCACGCCACTCCACTTCACTCAATTCCACTTTACGATATTCCATTCTTCTCTTCTTTACCCCACTAACTTTTAGCCATGCTGAACATCAGCCACTCTGGTGTAAAACATGGCTAAAATATATTGGCAAAGCCTATAGTTTTTGCATAGGCACGACCTATTGGCTTTGCCAATGCTGGTTATTGTTCTTATGGACAGCTAGTTCCTGCTTGCCTTAGTTTAGAAGTTACAAATATGCACTTTTAATGTATAATATCAGAAGCATACTGTTTACACTAAGTTATACAATATTTCTATACCATTACCACACACCAACAACACACCCTTCATTATCGAATGTCTCGAACAGAAGTGAAACAATCTCTCCTCTGGCCGGACCCTTCTCTTGCTGGGATGCATTGCTAGTCTTCTCCTTGTCTGCTTATATTTAAAACTAACTCTGAATAGTTTACTTCGATTTTAAGTTTTCTTTAATTTCTGTGCCTCTCAGGTTATTTCTAGTTAGTAACAGAATTTTTTTAAGAGTGATTCACTAATTCCCTATCCTTTGCAAATTCAGTTTAAAATGCATTCTAACTGCCTCCTACTAAGCCCTGTAGAGGTAGATGGCATGTTTATCTGGTGACCTCTTGATCTTTGGCTTAAATATTGGTGGCCTGGTGCCATGGAAATGTGCTGTACACAGCTATCAGCTGTGATGAATTGGTGGTTCCTGATCAATGGCCAACACACACTCAGTCCACACACCCAAAGTTCGATTTAGGAATATTGGGCTATGATATTTGTGAACACTCCTGCTTTACTCATGGATTTCAGGAGTACATTTGGCTTACTACTGCATTTCATGAGTACTACTAGAGTAGGTCACAGCAAAATGTTTGTGAATCGGGCCCTAGGTCTATAACATGTAAACATTTAGAAGAATCAAAACAATGTTATCTTCGTGCACACCTAAATTATGACCATTTCAAAATAATTCGTGTTGGCGCAATCCTTGTCACACTGAGTCTACAGTGCCTTAAAACGAATTGTACCGAGTGTGGTTTGACAAACCACGAAGAATGCGCTCCTTTTATAAATGAAACTTCTGGGTTTCTTCACTCACTTAAATGTGTATGTCATCAATTTTCATACCAATCCTTAAAATGATAAAATTACCACTGTAAAGTTAATCAATTTCATAGTTGTATTTAATTATTCATTTTTTCTGATTTTTAGACATTTTCACTTCATAAGAGAAAATTCATTGTATTCATGAAAATTCGTTAGTTTATATTATGCCCAATGCATTTCGGGTTGAAGGAAAATAACCCTTCGTCAGGGGCCTGTTGAAGAAATAATAATGGAAAAACATTCAGGACCTTAGCATTCAGTAACAAAGCGAAATTACTCATATAAAACAAATGTACTTTGCTAGTAAAGAATTCTTGCAGAGTAGGTTATAAACTGTCAGCGTTCTGTTTAAACCAAAAGCATGCCTCTTTACTCGCTTCATTCATAAATGAAAAACAGTTGTTGCATATAACAACATCGTTCTGAGTGTTATGTTGATAACAAAATGCAATCCTATTTCGAAATCAATTCAATAAACTGTGTCTATATACAGAGTTTGCCAGGTAACGAGTGCGGTGGAGCAACTTACGTGTTTCATCGAACTATGCGTTCACATCCGTGTTCCAAGTCACGTGATTGTGGTCTAAACCTATGGGAGGGGTATTAATGGGAAGGAAAGGGTCATGTGTTGACTAGAGTGGGAGGATCGTGATCGACAGAATCAAAACATAATGATTACTCAAGTGATTTGTGCTGTGGGGTTGAGATGGATGAAGTATATTTAGATAAAAGTGAAAATAAAAGAAAATAAATGAAAATGAAAGATGTGTTGTGATTAAACGAATGGCGGTGGCCTTAGGTTCGTACAAGCTGTACTGTGATTGGACAGGAGTCCGATCATGTGTTAGTGGTGTCTAGATGTCACGGCAACATGGTGCTGTGATTGGACGGTGATTCGATGATGTGACTAAAATCCAGGGAGAGTGATGGCAATGTTGTGTGCTTCAAATAGTAAAATACAACGGTGCGACGGCGCAGAAAGGGTTAACTTAGTGATGTTGTGGTGGAACATAAACATATAGCTAAATGACATGTTATACATTTGAATATTGATGCTACTACTCATTAATTAATCACATTACATCAGAACTGTTGTCATATAAATATCACAAAAACATTGACAAGATTAACAAACTCATGGGTTAGTGGATTACATAAATGCCATTAAAGGATCAAAATTGAGTGGGTTAACAGTATCTCAATTATGAATTGCTCTAGGGGGAGAAAAGAATTCTTAGTCTCTAGGCCGTGTCTGATCGATCTGATTAAAGAAAGCATGTGAGTTCTGTTCTGTCATTCATTCCGATCGGCTGCAGTGACTGAAGTTTTTTAATCCAAAAGTATTCAGCCTGTAGTCGTTGTTTGACAGGATCCATGTCGTAGCGTTGTGGGAGTATCTCAAGTATCGTGAATCTTAGTTGGGAGATTTGGTGATGAGCCTCTAGCCAATGTGTGGCTATAGTGGACTTACTGTTCATGTTACGTATATTACTCTTGTGTTCTGTCATCCTTATTTTGACTTTCCGTTCGGTTTGGCCTACATATGTTTTACCGCATGGGCATTTGATTGCATATATTATGTTTTTAGAATCACATGTACCTGTGTAATTTAAATTGATCTTGTACCCTTGGGTTGGATGGAGAAAAATGTTGCCTGTTATCACATTATTGCAGTGTATGCAATTGAAACATTTTGCCATTCCTTTGTACTCTGGTTTTGTTACGTTTCTGGCAGAGAGAATTTCTTTCATATTTTTTGATCTTCTAAAAGCAAAAGTTACATGTTCACTGTATAGACTCTGTAGGTCAGGTTCAGTCTTTCTCAGAGACCAGTGACGGTTGATTATTTTTTTGATCTTTTGTGCTTCTGTCGAAAACTTTAGTACACACACTGTTTTTTGTTCTGGGTTTTGTTGAACCGGTTTCAATAAGTTTTCTCTTGATAGTTTAGTGACTTTTTTTAGGGATTCATTCAGAATTTCTTGAGGATATCCTCTAGATAGATATTGTTCTTTTTGATGTACAAGAGAGTTTTCCAAAATATTTTCATTAGATGTGATTCTTTTAAGACGGATGAATTGTGAAGTGGGTAAATGCTTTTTGAGAGTTTCAGGGTGGAAGCTTTGAAAAAGTAAACTGGAATTTCGATCTGTCTTTTTCTTGTATACTTTGGTTTCAATTGATTGCTTTGTCATAGTCATATGTACATCCAAAAATGAAATAGTTTCCTCATGCAAAGTGTAAGTGAATTGAATTCGAGGATTGACTTGGTTCAGCGCAACTAAGTTACTAATTTGGCCGAGACAGAAATAGCTTTATTCAAATTTTTCCGAGTGCTCAAACTTAAATACTTGTTCAAAGACACCTCAACTACTATAACATTAACTAGTAGATCATTTAAACCAAAGAGTTCATTTTGTGCACCTTACTCTCAGAAAACTATTGAGGCATTTGAAAGATCAGTAATTGCGGACATACAAAAAAATCACCTTCAGAAAATCTAACAGAACCAATTTAACTAAAAAAGAATGGAGTATTTTGAAAAGTCTAGCCAATGATCAAGACCTAACCTTTCAAAGAGTGGACAAGGGAGGAGCTCGGATAATAATGGACACCACCTTCTATGAGAACAGTGTCGATGAGCATGTAAAAGACCAGAACATCTACATACCATTGGACTCAGACCCTACAGAGGAATACCAAAAAATCTTGAAATCTATTCTAGATCACGCTCTAACCATGAAATGGATAGACAACAAGACCTACAAATTCTTAGAGACAAAATACCCGCGGTGACCAAGACTGTATATGTTACCAAAGGTACATTAAGATTTGCTAAAACCACCTTTTAGACCCATTATATCAGCGTGTGGGTCAATATCTGAAAGTATCGGTAAATATGTTGACTGCTACCTACAACCTATCGTCTAAAATAGTCCCACCTACATTAAAGACACTACAGCATTTCTCAATATACTCAGATCCATTCAACTGCAAGAGAACACAGAATATTGGTTATGCACAGTGGACGTAGTATCACTTTATACATCAATTCCTCACAATGAAGGCCTTGAAGCCCTTGAATGGAACCTACTCAACGATCAGGATTGTGAAGCCAATCAAATATTTCTGATTGAACTCATGCACTTTTCATTGTTCCACAGCTATTTCCTATGGAAAGGTAATTTCTACAACCAGTGTAATGGAACTTCTATGGGCTTCGGGGGGGCCCCCTCGTATGCCAATCTATTCATGTCCAAATTTGAGAACGATCATATCCTTAACAACATAAACTGGACCTCAAATCTAGTCCTCTTCAAAAGGTTCATAGACGATATATTTCTAATCTGGAGAGGCCAAAGAGAACAACTCATTAGTAACTTAGTTACGCTGAACCAAGTCAATCCTCAAATTCAATTCACTTACACTATGCATGAGGAAACTATTTCATTTTTGGATGTACATATGACTATGACAAAACAATCAATTGAAACCAAATTATACAAGAAAAAGACAGATCGAAATTCCAGTTTACTTTTTCAAAGCTTCCACCCTGAAACTCTCAAAAAGCATTTACCCACTTCACAATTCATCCGTCTTAAAAGAATCACATCTAATGGAAATATTTTGGAAAACTCTCTTGTAGATCAAAAAGAACAATATCTAGCTAGAGGATATCCTCAAGAAATTCTGAATGAATCCCTAAAAAAAGTCACTAAACTATCAAGAGAAAACTTATCGAACCGGTTCAACAAAACACAGAACAAAAAACAGTGTGTGTACTAAAGTTTTCGACAGAAGCACAAAAGATCAAAAAAATATTCAACCGTCACTGGTCTCTGATAAAGACTGAACCTGACCTACAGAGTCTATACAGTGAACATGTAACTTTTGCTTTTAGAAGATCAAAAAATATGAAAGAAATTCTCTCTGCCAGAAACGTGACAAAACCAGAATACAAAAAAATGTTTCAATTGCATACACTGCAATATTGTGATAACAGGCAACATTTTTCTCCATCCAACCAAAGGGTACAAGATCAATTTAAATTACACAGGTACATGTGATTCTAAAAATGTAATATATGCAATCAAATTCCCATGCGATAAAACATATGTAAGCCAAACCGAACGGAAAGTCAAAATAAGGATGACAGAACACAAGAGTAATATACGTAACATGAACAGTAAATCCACTATAGCCACACATTGGCTAGAAGCTCATCACCAAATCGCCCAACTAAGATTCACGATACTCGAGATACTCCCACAACACTTCGACATGGATCCTGTCAAACAACGACTACAGGCTGAATACTTTTGGATTGAAAAACTTCAGTTACTGCAGCCGATCGGAATAAATGACAGAACAGAACTCACATGCTTTCTATAATCAGATCGATCAGACACGACCTAGAGACTAGGAATTATTTTCTCCCCCTAGAGCAATTCATAATTGAGATACTGTTAACCCACTCAATTTTGATCCTTTAATGACATTTATGTAATCCACTAACCCATGAGTTTGTTAATCTTGTCAATGTTTTTGTGATATTTATATGACAACAGTTCTGATGTAATGTGATTAATTAACGAGTAGTATCATCAACATTCAAATGTATAACATGTCATTTAGCTATATGTTTATGTGGTACAAAAGGGGGGTGGTGATGGACGGAGCATCAGAATCAATCAAACACTCACACCAAGTCAAAAGATCTGGGTTTAATCCATCACCGTTCTTTAGCCCACTCTGCCACCCAGGTTCAGACATGGCTATATGCAAATCAGTCTGACCCTGTGCCTCATGGGAACAGTCCAGCCCGAACTGCCAAGCCATGTCTTCGCTGGACTGGAAACAAGCTTCCGAGGACCGGTTTCTGGCATTTCAGCCGTCTTCAGCCCGGCTTGCTTGAATCCAGTGGCAAAGTGAGCAAGGGACTCACGTCTGAGCATACCCTGCCACACTTATGGCGGCCAACAGCGGTACAAAAGGGGGGTGGTGATGGACGGAGCATCTGAATCAATCAAACACTCACACCCAGCCATGTCTTCCCTGGACCGGAAACAAGCTTCCGAGGACCGGTTTCTGGCATTCCAGCCGTCTTCAGCCCGGCTTGCTTGAATCCAGTGGCAAAGTGAGCAAGGGACTCATCCCCTTTTGTTTTGCTTTGTTCGCCCTAAGTTGGCAGGGTATGCTCAGACGTGAGTCCCTTGCTCACTTGGCCACTGGATTCAAGATAGCCTGGCTGATGAGGATTATGAATCCGAAACAGGTCCCAGGATGCTTGTTTCCGGTCCAGCGAAGACATGGCTTGGCAGTTCGGGCTGGACTGTTCCCATGAGGCACAGGGTCAGACTGATTTGCATATGGCCATGTCTGAACTGGGGTGGCTGAGTGGGCTAAAGAATGGTGATGAATTAAACCCAGATCAGTTGACTGGGGGTGAGTGTTTGATTTGCTCAAACGCTCCGTCCATCATCCCCTTTTGTTTTACTTTGTTCGCCCTAAGTTGGCAGGGTATGCTCAGACGTGAGTCCCTTGCTCACTTGGCCACTGGATTCAAGATAGCCTGGCTGATGAGGATTATGAATCCGAAACCGGTCCCAGGATGCTTGTTTCCGGTCCAGCGAAGACATGGCTTGGCAGTTCGGGCTGGACTGTTCCCATGAGGCACAGGGTCAGACTGATTTGCATATGGCCATGTCTGAACTGGGGTGGCTGAGTGGGCTAAAGAATGGTGATGGATTAAACCCAGATCAGTTGACTGGGGGTGAGTGTTTGATTTGCTCAAACGCTCCGTCCATCATCCCCTTTTGTTTTGCTTTGTTCGCCCTAAGTTGGCAGGGTATGCTCAGACGTGAGTCCCTTGCTCACTTGGCCACTGGATTCAAGATAGCCTGGCTGATGAGGATTATGAATCCGAAACCGGTCCCAGGATGCTTGTTTCCGGTCCAGCGAAGAAATGGCTTGGCAGTTCGGGCTGGACTGTTCCCATGAGGCACAGGGTCAGACTGATTTGCATATGGCCATGTCTGAACTGGGGTGGCTGAGTGGGCTAAAGAATGGTGATGGATTAAACCCAGATCAGTTGACTGGGGGTGAGTGTTTGATTTGCTCAAATGCTCCGTCCATCATCCCCTTTTGTTTTGCTTTGTTCGCCCTAAGTTGGCAGGGTATGCTCAGACGTGAGTCCCTTGCTCACTTGGCCACTGGATTCAAGATAGCCTGGCTGATGAGGATTATGAATCCGAAACCGGTCCCAGGATGCTTTTTTCCGGTCCAGCGAAGACATGGCTTGGCAGTTCGGGCTGGACTGTTCCCATGAGGCACAGGGTCAGACTGATTTGCATATGGTCATGTCTGAACTGGGGTGGCTGAGTGGGCTAAAGAATGGTGATGGATTAAACCCAGATCAGTTGACTGGGGGTGAATGTTTGATTTGCTCAAACGCTCCGTCCATCTTCCCCTTTTGTTTTGCTTTGTTCGCCCTAAGTTGGCAGGGTATGCTCAGACGTGAGTCCCTTGCTCACTTGGCCACTGGATTCAAGATAGCCTGGCTGATGAGGATTATGAATCCGAAACCGGTCCCAGGATGCTTGTTTCCGGTCCAGCGAAGACATGGCTTGGCAGTTGGGGCTGGACTGTTCCAATGAGGCACAGGGTCAGACTGATTTGCATATGGCCATGTCTGAACTGGGGTGGCTGAGTGGGCTAAAGAATGGTGATGGATTAAACCCAGATCAGTTGACTGGAGGTGGGTGTTTGATTTGCTCAAATGCTCCGTCCATCATCCCCTTTTGTTTTGCTATATGTTTATGTTGCACCACAACATCACTGTTATGTTATGTTAGTTAGCATGAATTTGTAGAGCACACGTTCACCCCAGGGTTTCTTGGCGCTGTGTGCTGCTGGGGAACCCGTCCTGGCTTTCCCTGTGAGATGGTCCCTTTTGGGCATCCCCGGCAGCGAGGGGGCCGTTGTGGAGATTAAGCAAGCTATTGCCCAGAGTTGTAGCGTGAGACCCATGGTTAGAGAGGCACCGAGGCGAGATTTATCGAGCCCGCTGACATAGGTTCCGTACCCTGCCGCGTCGGGAATTGAACCCTAAGTTAACCCTTTCTGCGCCGTCGGACCGTTCTATTTTACTATTTGAAGCGCACAACATTGCCATCACTCTCCCTGGATTTTAGTCACATCATCGAATCACCGTCCAATCACAGCACCATGTTGCCGTGACGTCTAGACACCACTAACACGTGATCGGACTCCTGTCCAATCACAGTACAGCATGTACGAACCTAAGGCCACCGCCATTCGTTTAATCACAACACATCTTTTATTTTCATTTATTTTCTTTTATTTTCACTTTTATCTAAATATACTTCATCCATCTCAGCCCCACGGCACAAATCACTTGAGTAATCATTATGTTTTGATTCTGTCAATCTCGATCCTCCCACTCTAGTCAACACGTGACCCTTTCCTTCCCATTAAAACCCCTCCCATAGGTTTAGACCACACTCACGTGACCTGGAACACGGATGTGATCGCATAGTTCGATGAAACACGTAAGTTGCACCCCCACACTCGTTACCTGGCAAACTCTGTATATAACCTCAGTTTATTGAATTGATTTCGAAATAGGATTGCATTTTGTTATCACCATAACACTCAGAACGATGTCGTTATATGCAACAACTGTTTTTCATTTACGAATGAAGCGAGTAAAGAGGCATGCTTTTGGTTTAAACAGAACGCTGACAGTTTATAGCCTACTCTGCAAGAATTCTTTACTAGCAAAGTACATTTGTTTTATTTGAGTAATTTCGCTTTGTTACTGAATGCTAAGGTCCTGAATGTTTTCCCATTATTATTTCTTCAACAGGCCCCTGACGAAGGGTTATTTTCCTTCAACCCGAAATGCATTGGGCATACTATAAACTAATGAATTTTCATGAATACAATGAACTTTCTCTTATGAAGTGAAAATGTCGAAAAATCAGAAAAAAATTAATAATTAAATACAACTATGAAATTGATGAACTTTACAGTGGTAATGTTATCATTTTAAGGATTGGTATGAAAATTGATGATATACACATTTAAGTGAGTGAAGAAACCCAGAAGTTTCATTTATAAAAGGAGCGCATTCTTCGTGGTTTGTCACACCACACTCGGTACAAAACATTTAGAAGAATATCTGACCTTTTCTTGCCCTCATGACGCCTTTTTTTTCTCTAAAGTGGTTACAAGATATTTAGAATAGGGCCACTTATTGCTATCATGCCTAAAGAGGATATACTTTGGTCCCTGACAACCCTGCGTTTATGCAAGGTACATTTAAGAGGTCATCTTATGTTCATCTTCATAGTTTATAGAGCAGCTGATATGTAGGTACTCTGTGCTGTGCAGCAACATACAAGCCATATGTCTATCTCAATAATGTGAATTCAACCTCACCTTAAAGTTCTATCACAGAATGATTGACCTATTTAGTGACTATGGGCCATATGTATCAACATTCCGTTTTGCGATTACTAAATAGCGATTTTTAAGGAATTGCTATTTAGAATTCGCAAAATGGTATGTATGTAGAAATTAGCTTCTTATTAGCGATTCCTAAAAAATTCCTTAATTACGATTAGCAAATTGCGAATCGCAATTAAGGAATAATTTCCCATTCATTTCTATGGGCCAGGAGGCCCATAAGAGTGAAGGGGAAATTTGCGATTCGCAATTTGCTAATCGCAAATTGTGAATATTTTCAAGGGTGCAGGGGTGTCCAAAGGACACCCTGTTGCACCCCTGAAATCGGCATGGGTAGACATGTGGCGCACATACATGCCCTAAGGGCATGTATGTGCGTCACATGGCACTTAGAAAATAGAAAAAATATGCATTTTGAAAGGAATTCGCAACTTACCACCAACTAGAAGTTGGTGGTAAATTGCGATTCCTTAAGGCCAATTTGCTATTTTTTTTGGCTTCTTACATGGCATTTAAGGATTCGCAAAATGTGCGATTCCTTAAATGCAATCGCAAGATAAGGAATCGCATATTTTGCGATTCCTTATTTCGAAAGAAGATTTCCTTGATGCATACCAATCGTCCAAATTGCATTCGCAAATGCCGAAATTCTGCGAATTTCGGCGTTTGCGAATTCAATTTGGCTTGATACATATGGCCCTTAGGGCCTAATTTCGGCTTTTTGACGAGAGGGTACTCCATCACCGTTGAGATGCAGTACCCATATCGTAAAAGTGAAGTTCTTACTACCTTATTTAGAGTTGAGCGGAACTCTGTCTCTGCTGCCTACATACACATCTGACAGCCCTGTGAAGTAATGGCTGTCAGAGCTTTGGCCATGCGTGCGCCCGCCCTATTTAGATTGGGCAAACACATGACCAGTTTTCACTGTCTGTCACCACCAGGAAAAACAGCAAAATGACCCTCTCACCATGAAGGGAAAAACTCCATTGGTGAAGGGGGTTATTGTTTCAAAACAATTTCCAAAACGAAATTCCACATTGAGATTTTGGTTTAAAAAATAATTTATAAAAAAGTGAAAGTTTGACGTACAGCTCCTTCATGTTGATGAGGTCATCAGTTAAACTTTCTGGTGGTTCCTATAAATGCAAGAGATGTCCGCTGGTCGGGCGGACAGAAAATATCACTGGCAGAGTACCCTTGCTGTGGCAGAAGTAAAGTAACTCCCTATGGCGACAGTACGAAAACCATCTACCCAAATCGAAATCAGGCCCAAAGAGTATAATGCAGCTGACAGAGACCATTCCTCCCTCAAGTCATAATCAATCAATAATGACCCACAGCAAGGGCATTTACTTAATCTTAATACGTTAAATAACAATAACATAATAATAATAATAATAATAATAATAATAATAATAATAATAATAATAATAGCAATAATAATATTAATATTAATACCATGTTTGCATACGACAGGGTTTTACTAATAGTACTCAGACATTTCTGATATTTATCTACTATGTTTGTTATACCTCAGGAACCATGCAAATCCATGCCTTAACTTACTGTGGCAACAAGAAATGTGTGCTGGAAGTATTCCAGTCAAAGCCTGTAGAGGGCAGGTTTTCGCAGTTAATGTGCAAATTACACATTAGAGCCCATCAAGCATTCCCAGAGGAATCGAGATGGTCGAGATGCGACCCACTCAGAGAAAGACTCCAAATCATAGGAAGGCACATAAGGCCGGATTTAGAGTTTGGCAGAAGCAGGCATATGCAGGATATTTTTTCTGCCCTATTTAGGCTGTACAGATGCCTGTGCACCCGTGCAGCTAGGACACTGGCTGCTTTTTGGCTGATTTCCCGTGTTCACCAACGGGCATAGCTTCATTGGTGCAGCAGGTGCAGTGGCTCTGATTATTCATCAGTGAACCCTGATTATTGCTGTATTTTATATTTCAAACAGCAGCTAGGGGACCCATTTTCATCTTTTCACTAGAGCCAATGACAAACTGGCTACACCGCTGATCGTCAGACTGTAAATCAGACCTGTAGCCTTTGCCTGTGAGGAAGGAGCAAGAACTGGCTTCCAGAATAGAGGATGATGCATCAACATAGAATTATAGATGGGTAGCAGCAAATTACAGAGATATTTTTCACTGAGGGGTTCGGAGTGACATCAAATAGTCAACAAGAGCAACGCTTGAGTTGTCTAAGATGCCATTCAGAACCCTGAGTTGACAAACGGCCCAGTAATTCACTTTTTACCCTGCTATCATTTTATGTTATGTGAAGACCCCCAAAATCATCCCCCTCCTGCTTATAACTGAGGCAAAGTAATAATAAGCAAACCTTACATAATATGACCTCTCCTACCTGTACCAAGTGTGGACAAAATAGCTTACTTGCCATCCATAACTAACTCCCACCACCTTCCCTGCCTTCTTTCTCCCTTCTGCAGCAAAGCAAACAAGCAGAGCTGCCCTGACATCTCTCAGAGAGACCTGGCTTGGAAGGACTTTATGATAGCAACAGTGGGTAATGGGTTTTGTTATCAACTGTTGCTGCCTCATAGCAGTGAGTTAGTAGTTTAGAATCTAGTGTGAACAATAGAGGTTTCCTAGGGAGGCCATGCATAAGATATTGAAATATAGATGGGTAAAAGTGAATTACACTGATGTTTTTCAGAGAGGGATTCTGAGTAACATCAAATAAACGAGAACGGAGCTTGAGTTTTTTATAATGTCACTCAAAGCCCAACATGAAAAACATTCCCGTAATTCACTTTTACCCAGCTATAATTTTAATGTATGTATGGCCCCCAAATCCATCTGTCCATGCTTTCAGCTGTTGCGTAGAGGTAGAGGAGTAATGAGGGAGCAATGCATAATATGGCCTCTCCTCCCTGACCCAAATGTGAAAAATAAATACCTAACCTGCCATCCTTATCCAGCCCCCACCACCATCCTGCTTTCCTTTCCCCTCCTGCCGCTGTGCTTTTTGCTTCCAGTCAAAGCAGCCCAACAATGCTGTGGTGCCAGGCTCTCCAACAGCCCTCTCAGCCCACAGTGGAAGGCTTTTATGAGGTAGCATTACCTCCTCGTCCTGTCTTCCTCGTCACAATAATCACATATGAGCCTCCGGCTCCACACAGAACTCCAAGTTTAAAAACATCGCTCTTGTCTCCCCTCCCTCCTCCAAGATGGCCCCCAGTGGCTTCAGCCAATCCCATAAAGGGACACAGAGAAACCAACCCGACCTGTTCTTTTTTTCTGCACTTCTTCGAGTGCTGTGTTCCCTGCTGGTCAGGTGAATGTGGCTGGGGTCTTGCTTTAGCAGCTCCTTTTAGCCTTGGTATTTGGTTGGGGGGAAGTTAGTTGTATGTTTAATTCTTTTGTTGTTCCCCCTTTCTTTTGCCCGGCACCGTGTCCTGCTGAGCGGACTTGGGTGCTTGTATGTGCGGGTTCGAAGTGTGTTCCCGCTTCGAGGGGCCGCGCCTCTGTTGTCCTGCTTAGCGGGTGGAGAGTTTGGTGCGTGTTCCCCGTTTCTGACCGCGTGTCCTGCTTGTGGGACTCCGCGCGGTCGGATGTTTTGCCTTCATGCCGGCGCTTGCTAGGGAAGCATGTTTGCCGATGCGGCGTCTCTTTTATATGCACGCGTGTTGCGAGAGCGGCGGTGGGGCTTGACGACCTGCCTGCGGTATCTCTGCCCTTCCTGTCCGCGTGTTGGGATACTGCGGCTCTACGCGGTCGAGTGTTTTACTCTTACCGGGGGTCTTGGCTGGGTTACTCGTGGGTTCCTCCTCTGGACTCCAGGGTTCGTGGGGGGCCTCTTTAAGGTGCTGGCTCGCGTTTCTTCCAGATTTTTATGCTTCCTGTGGGGGCGTTTCATTGGATGTGTCTGTGGTTGCTTGGCAACCGGATACCTATTTAATGGATTCAGGTGCGTTTTCTGTCGCTTGCTGTTGCATTTTGCTCGTGGCTGGTGTAATGGAGGGCGGTTCTTCAGATGTGTCTGTTACTGACTCTTTGGAGGCCTCGAGTTCAGGGATGTCTGTTCCTTCTATGGTTTTGTTGCAGAAAATGATCGATTCTGCCGTTGCTGCTGCCTTGCATGACAGGGCTCCTGTGCCTCCTAACAAGAGAGCATGTGTTGATGATGCTCCTGCTGTTGATTCTTACGCTGAGGAGGAAGGTTAATGTCAAGGGTCGTTTTGTGCAGGGGGCCGACCTTAAGGAGGTCCTTTGTCAGATACGCAGGAACTTGGTTTTCCCTGAATCTGTGGTTCCTGTGGAGGATGTTTTATTTTTGCAATATCAGCGTCCTGAGCCTGATTCATTGCCCCTTCATTCTTCTGTGTTGAAGGTGTTGGAGTCTGAATGGAAAGATGTGGACAAGGGTTCATTTCCTCGTTACCTGAATAAACGGTATCCTCTGCAGGATTTTTCAGTCAAGTTTCCTTCATCTGTCAAGTTGGATTCATTGATGGCCAGTATGTCGTCCCAAGGGTCTGTGGTCTCTGAGGATTCTTCTCCTGCTGACCCTGTTGATCGGAAGGTTGATGGGGCTGTTAAGCGCACTTTTGCGGCTGCCAACTTTTCCGTTCGGGCGGCTGCCTATTCATCTTACACGATCCAGTCCTTGCTTAAAGATTTTCAGTCTCTGTCGGAAATGTTGGACCAGGGTGAAGATGTCTCTTCTACCCTGGCGATGATGGAGCAGCAGGTTCGCCTACTTTCGGATGTGTCTTTTGGTTCGTTAGGGGCGGCTGCTTCTGCGGCTGGGTCCTCTGTGGCTGCCAGGCGTCAGTTGTGGCTTTGCTCCTGGAAGGCTGATGCTGCACAGAAAAATCTCCTGATGAAAATCCCTTTTTCTGGAGTTAAGCTTTTTGGTTCGCCTTTGGATGAGATGGTGAGGAAGACGGCGAGGACCGTAAGCTCCTTGCTCCTGAGCGGCCTGGGCGCTTCCGTTCCTTTGGTTCTCAGAGGGCTTTTGGTCCTTTTAGGAGGGGTCGTGCTGGTCAGCCCTTTCGTGGAAGGGGGCGTGGCCGGGGTGCTCCTTCCTTTGATAAATCCCGGTTCTCCGGTGCTTCTTCCGCCTCCACTGCCGCTTCCAAGTCCTGACTGGATCGCTCCTGGTGTTGGTCCGGTTGGGGGTACCTCACTTACTTCATGGATTCTTGGCGCGAGACTGTGTCAGACCAATGGGTGCTTCAGGTGATTTCGGAAGGTTTGTGCATTGGATTTGCCCAGACACCCCCAGACTGTTTCAGGGCCACTCCTTGTCCCAGAGATCCTGTGAAAAAGTTGGCGCTTTTGGAAGGCATTGCTTCCCTAGTGGTCAAAAAGGCGGTTATTCCTGTGCCCAGCGATCAGTTGGGGAAGGGGGTGTATGCAATACTTTTCCTGTTGTCCAAGCGCACCTGGGATCTTTGGCCTGTGATGGACCTGAAGTGGGTCAACACTTTCATCCCTCACCAACGGTTCAAAATGGTTTCACTTCAATTGATCCTTCCTCTGGTGTCTCGGGACGATTTCCTTGCATCTATAGACTTGAGGGATGCTTACCTGCATGTTCCTATTCATCCGGACTTTCAGAGGTTTCTCCGGTTTTGCGTACTGGGTCGTCATTACCAGTTCCAGGTATTACCTTTTGGACTCTGCTCTGCTCCCAGGATCTTTACTAAGATTCTGGCTCCTCTTATTGGACATTTACATGGGGAGGGCATTAGTGTTTTACCATATCTGGACGACATTTTAATTTCTGCTTCTTCTCTTCCGAAGGCGGAGTTACATGTCCAGAGGGTGTGCCATGTCCTGGGGCATCATGGGTTCCTCGTGAATGTGCCAAAATCCTCCCTGGTTCCTGCGCAGGAATTGACTTTCATTGGGGCTCTGTTCAAGACTCAGTTGGGGATGGTGTTCCTGCCCCCTCCCAGAATTTTGTCCCTGATGTTTGCTGTTCGTGCCCTGTTAGTGGAGCATTACCAACCAGTGAGCCTGTGGTTGAGGGTTCAGGGTCTGATGTCGGCGTCGTTGTTGACGGTGCCGTGGGCTCACCTCCACATGTACCCGGTGGTGTCCCACATTTTGTCGCATTGGGACCCCTGTTCCCTCGATATGGGTGTTCTGGTTCCTATGTCGGCGGATGTTCGGGTGGTTCTGAGTTGGTGGTTTGACGACGGCCATCTGTCCAAGGGCCGCCCCTTTCTGATTATTCCCAACCGAGTGGTCACTACCGATGCAGCCTGCTGGGGTGTGGTGCTACTCTGGGGGATTCAACGACTCAGGGGGTTTGGCCTCAGTCGGTATTGTCATGTTCCTCCAACTACAAGGAGTTGAAGGCTGTCCTTCTGGGTCTGTTGGATTTCTCGGATCTTGTTCGGGGTCACCACGTGCAGATCCGAACAGACAATCAGGTTGTAATGTCTTATGTGAACCACCAAGGGGGGTGCAAGGTTCGCTCCCTCAGTTGCCTCAGCCGTCGAATTTGTTGTTGGGCGGAGGTGCATCTGGAGTCCCTATCTGCCATTTACCTGCCTGGCGCGGAGAACACTGTGGCGGATTGTCTGAGCCGGGTCTTTCCTTCCATGGGGTCCTTATCCCTCACACGGTGGATGTTCTGGAGGTTACAGGTGATGTTTGGCTGTCCGATTGTGGACCTGTTTGCCTCCCAGGACAATGCCCAGATCCGATGCTTTTGCACGATTATGCCTTGCCGGGATGCCTGGAGAGTGGACGCACTTTCGTTCCTTTGGCCGAAGGGTCTGTTGTATGCGTTTCCCCCTGTTCCCCTGATTCCTGCTGTATAGCAGAAGACCAAGACGGAGGGGTCCTTTGTGCTTCTGGTTGCTCCTTGTTGGAAGCGTCGCCCTTGGTATCTCCTACTGTTGGAATTGGCTGTGTCTCCGGGGTGGGCCTTGCCGTTCGCACCTTATCCTCTGTTGGGTCCTCTTCTTCCCCTGCCTGTGTTCCGTTCCCTGGGTCTGCGGGCCTGGCTCTTGAGAGGGATTCTCTGATACGTGGGGGTTGTTCTGTGGCTGTGGCTGGCGTCATTCAACAGTCCCGGCGGCCTTCTACGCTTAAGTCCTACGCCAAGCACTGGGATAATTTTGCTTCTTGGTGTGTTGGTCGTGAGCTGTCATTGGATTCTTTGGATTGTCTCGCATTCTGGATTTTCTGAATGATGGATTTGTGTTGGGCTTGGCCATTTCGACTCTTCGGGCTCAATGGGCCGCCATTCGGGCATTTCATGTCCTCCCTTTGGTTTCTATTTCTCCATTGGTTGCTAGACTTTTTAAGTCTCTTTCTTTCCAACGCCCCCGTCCTATCATGTGTCCTCCTCCTTGGGACCTTCCTTTGGTTTTGCGTTCCTTGCAGTTGGCTCCTTTCGAACCATTGGAGTCGGTGGACTTGAAGTTTTTGAAACTCAAGGTGGTGTTTCTTGTGGCAATTGCTTCTGCCAGGCATATGGGTGAGTTGGGTGCTTTCCTTCGTTCTGCCCCATTTTTCTTGGTTTTGTCGGACCGTGTGGTCTTGCGCCCTCATCCTACCTTTGTTCCTAAGGTGGATTCTTATTTTCACCGGTCTGCTGAGGTGGTTCTTCCGGTTCTTTGTCCTGATCCTTCCTCGGATGAGGAATCCCTTTTGCACCTCTTGGATGTTCGTCATGCCCTATTGATTTATTTGTCACGCACGTCTTCCTTTTGTAAGGTGGACAACTTGTTTGTCATTTATGGTTTGTCGCGTCAGGGACTGAAACCCTCCCTCTCCACGATCAGTCGTTGGATTAAGGAGGCCATTATGTTGGCATATGCTTCGGTTTCTGAGGTCCCCTCCCTTCCTGTTCAGGGTCATTCCACCAGATCTGTTGCGGTGTCCTGGGCTTCTTTCAAAGGGGTGTCCATGGAGGATGTTTGCAGGGCTGCTACGTGGTCTTCACCACATACCTTCATGTCCCATTATCGCCTCCAGATTGGGGTGGGGGTTCTGTTTCGTTTGCCTCTTCTGTATTGTCTGCGGGGGTACCTTGAAAGGTTGTTCTTTGACTGCTATGCCTCTGTTTATTAAACTGTGTTTTTCTCTGCACTGATGGTGTGGTCTGTTTTCCTTACATGAAGCTGATTGCTTTGGTATCGGCTCATATGTGATTACTGTGGCGAGGAAGACAGGACGAGGAGATAATGCCCCGGTTACTTACCGGTAATCTTCATTACTCCGAGTCCATGTCTTCCTCGCCACAGTATAGTTTCCCTTCCCTCCCGGCCCTGGTGGTGGCTTCATGCCTACGGCTTGGTTTTTCAGGTCGGGTTGGTTTCTCTGTGTCCCTTTATGGGATTGGCTGAAGCCACTGGGGGCCATCTTGGAGGAGGGAGGGGAGACTAAAGCGATGTTTTTAAACTTGGAGTTCTGTGTGGAGCCGGAGGCTCATATGTGATTACTGTGGCGAGGAAGACATGGACTCGGAGTAATGAAGATTACCGGTAAGTAACCGGGGCATTAGCGAGTACAGAGTTTTGTTATTAACTGTTTCTACGTCACATTAGTGAGCTATCAGATTTAGAAACTGATGTAAACAATAGAGGGTCTATTGGACAGCAGTTAATAACAAACAATTAACGGACATTAAATAAAAAAAAAACATTTACCCAGATGGAGAAAAAGCTATCTAAAAGACATTGCAGCTGCTTCTTCACTACCGGAATTGACACCAACATAAATGCCAATCTGCAACAACATTCTGGCAAGTTACTCTTAAATGAAATGCAAATTATTCCCTAGACATGGTTGAAACATTTGATATATCCAGATGGACATGGAGGCATCTTGTGATTGAAGATTCTATTTTTCCTCAGAGAGGTTCAGTGCAAAATAAATCTAGAGTCTCAAAGAAGCCGATAAGCAAAGACAACACAGCCCAGATTTAAAGCAATGCAAGGACAATGGAAAGGCTTCAATAATATTTACAAAGCCAAGCAAAGGGGCAATTTGCAGTGCCTTGTTTGGCTTTGGAAAGAAATGGAACACTGTGCAGTTTCTTGTGCTGCGTTATGTTACATTCAAACTGGGTGACATTCCATGAGTGGAGTTTGGACGTTCCCGTGCATCCACTCATGGATTTGACGTAATTTGAGATTTATCAAGATTTGTAAACCTGGGTGCACGTTCTATCAGTGTGCCGCCTGGAGGATAGCATAACACAGAGAACATTTTTTACCCCTTGCTATTTCTTCTTTTATGCGTCATGCATTCTGGACCACACATAGAAAGAGGTACATGCCTCTTTGAATTGTTTTTGAGTAGGACAGTATTCTTTACTGCACAAAAACAATCCTGTCAGCAAGGCCGGGCTGGCCGTTGCAGGCACCGGGCGGGTCCCCGGTGGGAGGCCAGGGTGGGTGCCGGTTTTTTACCCCTGGGGGCTGTTTTTGTTACTGGAGGTCAGCAATATCGGCTCCCTGTAACAAAATCGGCCAAACCTGCCCCAGCAAACAGCTCGGGGGCCATGCTGAGCAGTTTGCCAGGGCCGGTTTCGGTTCCCAGTCCGGCCCTGCCTGCCGGTCATGCATTCATCCTTTCACCATAGTGCAAGGGGGCCTGTTTTGGCGGTAGGCAGCACACAGTGCACCAGCGAAAGGAGAGAGCAATAATGCTCCATATCTTCGTAAATATGAACCATTTCTGTTCTATTTTCTTCTGAGACAAGAGTTGGGTGTGTTCTATTCCCCTTCCTGCTTCTCCAGTGAGCTTTCAGATACGTAGAGGATGAACGCTGTGTCCCATTCACACAGTTTTCTTCCAAATCCTAGCTCACTCCACCACCTCAGCCCATGCATATGGGACTTGCAAGAGCCTATGTTTATCAATAAATGTTTCTCATTATTGTTCAGAAGAGTTAACTCTTGAACACATCATCAAATGTTGATACACCAGTACAGATACTGAAACTTATTTTTCCCTTCTCACTTTGAACCAGCAGAACAGTCATATGTAATTTCGAGACCAAAGACCACATTATTTTATTTATTGCATTTTGCTACTCAATTAGGTGGCACCAACAGTAGATAGAGATACAAGCAACAAATTAACATAAAAAAATATCAACTGTAAGCAGGGAAGAGGGGAGAGCCACACTGCTAGGACTACAGGGCAAGCCGCCGGGTGACAAATACGGGGGACAGTAGTTTGCAGAAGTTAAGGGAGCACAGAATTCAGCAGTGCGGTGGAGATACCAAAGAAGTGGAGAAGATCAAATAGATGAGCATGGTACTAGTAGTCCAAAGGAAGTTGAAGGAAGGAGTGGTGTAAATAGCACTGCAGTTGCCTAAGGTCATTAGGGTCGATGGGGTGAAGGGGGAGGTTGGTATAATAACTAATGTCTGAGCCATTCGTGGTAGCGTAATCTCATACTGCATTCCTCAAGTGTCACTGGAAATATAACCATACAAATATTACATTGGGAAAAACAAATGGCTGTCGATTTGTAGCGCTCAGTTTCTGTCCCTGCATGTCACGTCGTCTCGCCTGACCCTGCTTTAGGACAGGGCAGGCGAACAGGAAAGTAGGAACAGGAAGTGAGGTACAGGAAAAGGAATAGCCTGTAAGTCAGTGCGAGGCTGGCAGGGAATAAAGCAACATGTTCTTGCAGAGCCTCCGACTCGGTGTATTTATTTAATTGAGTGAATATGACAATGGCGACGAGGGTGGGATCATCTTAAAACCCACTAACAGCACCATCACTCAGCCAACCAGAGTGGCCGATCACCGAGTCCAGCAGCCTGTTTCACCGGCGGCGCGGAAAAAGCGCGAAAACCAAACCTGGCGCCGGAGCTGCCATCCTGCGAACTTACCAGAGAAAGCCAGCGATTCACAGGACCCTGCGCCGCCAGCCAGGAGTGGGAGCGCATATGCCAGAGCACTGTCCCCACGTGTTCCCAGACGCAAGCAGCCCCCGAAGGTACGAAGCGTCCGTGCAGCGTGAGGGAGAATACTGCCCACATCCGCAACAGAGGAGTGAGGGTGAGTCATACCCGGCAGCCTTCCCCGCGACACCAGACCCAGGCAAAGGTTTAAACATATACGGCGGCAAAGCAAGCAAGAGACAAGACGTCCCGGCGGCCATTTTAAAGTCAGGCGCCAGCGCATATTTAACCCACGAACCCATGATGGCGGCCATTTTAAGGTCAGGCGCCAGTCAGCAAGAAGGGTCTCAGCAGTGAAAAAAAAGGCCCAGAAGCCTGAATCCACTGACAAGCAAAATAAATCTGCCTGTTTCTTCAAGAAGCTGCTACAGATGTCCAACACATCTCCTGACAGCTCGTCTGGAGGGAGCAACACAACATGCCCAGCCCCACAAGCAAACACAGGAGGACCAACCCCTCCGGGCAACGCACCTACAATGGCCAACAACCCCATTGGAGCCTCATTCATGCGCCAACCACAGCCACTACCACTGACGCCAGGTAACAGTATGGGTCCAACGTGGAAGAGTTGGAGCGAGGACTTCGAGGACTACATGATAGGATCCCTGGTGCAGGACTCCAAGCAAAAACTAGTGGCGCTGAGGAACTTGATAGGTCCAGACATTGCGCAAATCATCAAAGAATTACCTAACGCAGCGACCGCTACCTATGAAGAAGTAAAAACCGCTCTTGATAGACGATTCCTCCACAAACGGAACGTGGATTACGAAAGGCACACATTCAATTTAGCAACCCAAGAAAAGGATGAGTGCATGAGTGACTTCATCATGCGCATAAGGAGGTTAGCACGATACTGTGACTTCGACAACTTCAAGACAGAAGATGCATTGAGACTCCGCATCATTGATGGATGTCACTCCGAGACCCTCCGCCGGAGGCTTCTAAAGAAACCATATACCTTAGAGGAAATCGAGGAGCTAACAAGGATAAATGATCAAGCGGAGACTATGCCAAACGAATGGGGACACACAAATCAGACCAGAAGGACCATGCACTGCGAGTCCAAGCACACAGATCATCCAAATCGACCAAACCAATAAAGCTCCCATAAATCTCACACCTCCCGAAAGACACCCTCCAAAGGAAGCTCATGACACTCCAGGTCTGCCAAGTCAGCGCCCACATGCTACAGATGTGGACAAGAATACCCACACTCAGGACAATGTCCAGCAATTGGTCAGCGGTGCCATCGCTGTGGGAGAGACAATCACTTCGAAATAGCATGTCAAGCCAAGCAGTCAACTCACAGATCATCGACCAAAGGCCGTGACACACGCCACCACGCGAGAGCCATAAAAGGGAGGGAGAGACGCTCCTCCAGCTCGTCAAACTCCAGCGTCCAGTCAGCATACTCTAGTCAATCAAGAGGTCGCCCTGAGAGCATTCATCGAACCAGGCACCAAACAACAGAATCTTACCGGTCACGCAGAGACACATCCAGCGAGTCATCCTCATCACGCACCCCAACATCACAGGACAGCGATGAGTACATCTGCATGGTATCAGACCCCGACCGCCTAAAAAGATACCCGAAGTTAGACATCCTGATAGGAGAGCATCCTGCGAAGTTTGTTCTGGACTCAGGAGCGTCGCTAAACTACATCTGCGCCCTTAAGTACTACAACATGAAGCAAAGACCCAAACTGGAACCTGCAGCCGTCCACATATTCACGTGGATGTCACGCAAACCCCTACCGTGCCTAGGCCGGTTTCACACCACCCTTACATTCAAAGACCGGACAGTCGATGCATACATCCATGTGGTAGAAGGACCAGATGTGGCAGACTGCCTACTCAGTTTACCCACGGCAGAAAGACTCAAGCTGGTAGAACTCCTCTACATGACTGAAGATGCCCCCGACATCGTAGCAAAATTTCCAAATCTCTTTAAGGGCCTCGGGAAACTAAACCACTTCAAGGTAAAACTTCACATCAACGAGAATGTGACACCTATCGCTCAACATCACAGAAAGGTGCCATTCCACCTCCAACAAGCCGTCGATGACAAGTTACAAGACCTCCTTCAAACAGACATCATTGAACGCACGTCAGGACCCACGCCATGGGTGTCACCAGTCGTGGTGGTTCCCAAGAAGGGACAAGACAACAAAGTCCGACTGTGTGTCGACATGCGCGCGCCCAACACCGCCATTGAGCGGGAACGCCATCCTGGGCCACACATCAGTGACATGATCACGAAACTGAATGGCGCCACTGTGTTCTCCAAACTCGACCTCAATAAAGGTTACCACCAGCTGGAGCTTCATGACAAATCAAGATATATCACAACGTTCACTACACACCAAGGTTTATTTTGTTATAAATGCTTGAATTTCGGCATCTCCTCGGCCGCCGAGATCTTCCAGGAGGCCATCAGACGGGTCATACAAGGCATCCCCAACGCCTTCAACTATAGTGATGACCTGCTAGTTTTCGGTAAAGATCAAACCGAACATGACACCGCACTGGACAGGGTCTGCCATGCACTGTTGACCGCAAACCTAACTCTTAACGCCAGCAAATGTGAGTTCCACAAGGACACCCTGAAGTTCTATGGACATATCTTTTCCAAAGAGGGGATGAGACCAGATCCTGAGAAGGTAGTGGCGCTTGCTGACACCCCAAAACACCGAGATGTGAGCGACCTTCGTTCTTTCCTCGGAATGGCAAGCTACTGCGCGCGTTACATCCGCGACTACGCCACAATCAGCTATCCCTTACGTGAACTCACTCGCCAGGGCCAACCATTTGAATGGACTGAAGCATGCCAACAAGCATTTACCGTGATGAAACAAGCTGTAGGGTCCGCCATAAATCTAGCATACTTCGACACAAAGAAGAAAACGGAAATCACAGTCGACGCCAGCCCAGTGGGCCTGGGCGCTATCTTGGCCCAATATCGCGAAAACTCGGATCAACGCCACATCATTGCGTACGCAAGCCGCAGCCTCAGGGACACCGAAAAAACATACTCCCAGCCAGAGAAAGAAAGCTTGGCTGTGGTGTGGGCGTGCAAACACTTCCATCTTTTTGTTTACGGCAAACATTTCACGATCATCACGGATCATCAGGCCCTCATCACAATCTTCGGAAATCCTAACGCAAAGATGCTGCCACGCATTGAACGGTGGGGCCTGCGCCTGCAAGACTACATTTTCACAATCATTCACAAACCTGGAAAAGCTGAAAACCCAGCTGATTTCATGTCGCGCCATCCACTAGCTGGCGCTCGGACTGCATTATCCGTGGCTGACGAATACCTTCATTTTGTCGTTGACACAGCATGTCCACCCACAGTTCCAGTTGAAGCCATACAGGAAGCGTCCACGCTCGACCCACTTATACAAGCTGTAATGACTCGCATCCGCACGAACTCCTGGAGGGATGTGAAACATTCACCTCAAGACTCTGACCAACTGCGTCAAGACATCGCCGCGTTCCAACGCGTGCGTGACAAACTCTCCATTAGTGACAACGGCCTTCTCTTGCGAGGGGGGAGGATCGTGATTCCACTCAAACTGCGCCAAGGAGTCATCAATTTGGCACATGAAGGCCACAGAGGCATCAATGCAACCAAGAAAGCCTTGAGAGAACGCGTGTGGTTCCCCACACTTGATCACATGGTAGAAACAACCCTGAAAGACTGTATGACATGCCAAGTGGTCAGTCGGGAAGAACCCCCGGCACCGTTACAAATGTCAGAACTACCGGAAGGAGTATGGCAGCAAGTTGCAGTTGATTTCTTCGGACCGCTGCAATCAGGACAATATATCATTGTCATCATGGACGAATACTCACGATTCCCTTTTGCACATCTAATAACATCCACTCGAGCAACGACAGTAATTCCGGTGCTTGATGAAATCTTTGCAGCATGGGGCATTCCTTTGCGAGTAAAAACAGACAATGGACCTCCATTCATTGGCCACGAATTAACAAACTTTGCGACCCATCTTAATTTCAAACATCAGAAAATCACTCCATTATGGCCACAGGCAAATGGCATGGTGGAACGATTTATGGGAACACTCAAAAAGGCGATTCAACAGACCGAACTGACTCACAGAGATGTTCAACAGACACTAAACGAAGTGCTAAGAGCATACCGAAACACACCACACAGCACCACCAACCAGTGCCCAGCCACTGTGATGCTAGGAAGGACACCTCGAACCCGACTACCTATGATGGACTCCACACCTCGACAACGACATGTCACCGTTGACCACGATACACTAGTCGAGATAGATCACAAAAATAAACACAAGATGAAGACATACGCAGACCAGCGTAGACACGCCAAAGACACTAACATTCAAGAAGGAGATTGGGTGATTGTCCGAAGTGATCGGCGCGCCAAGGCAGATAGTGGATATCTCGATATCCCCCTCCAAGTCATCAAAAAGAAAGGAACTATGATCACGGCCAAGGCCGACCACAAACAGATAACGAGGAATATCTTGCATTTCAAAAGATGCAATCGGAACACCCAGTGTGAGACATCGTCAAGTCAAACCTCAAGTGAGTCTCACAACCAAAGTGACAGCAGTGACCAGTACCCCCACAGTCCTGCACGAACAATGGAAACCACAAGCCACCAGAGTCAAACGTCAGGGCGAGAGAAACGTCCCCAACGTCTAAAATGGAAAACTCAACGACTGGTTGAGGAAATGTAGTAGAAGCAAGACTTTGTGAAACAGGGGAGATGTCACGTTGTCTCGCCTGACCCTGCTTTAGGACAGGGCAGGCGAACAGGAAAGTAGGAACAGGAAGTGAGGTACAGGAAAAGGAATAGCCTGTAAGTCAGTGCGAGGCTGGCAGGGAATAAAGCAACATGTTCTTGCAGAGCCTCCGACTCGGTGTATTTATTTAATTGAGTGAATATGACACTGCAGACATGTAAACAGATTAAAGACGGGAGGTGGGAGGAGTCACAAGGTTGAGCTCATCACAGCAGTGCAGGCAACGGTCGTGCTGGGTCTCCTAAAACACATTTAGCGTTTCCGAAGAAATCAGTTTCAAGCAAGTCTCACACTAATCCACACCCAGTGCTTAACTTGAGCCGGTGGTTTCCGGTGCTCATCACCGGCACTTAATTGTAAATGACAACTACCACATGGTAGTGTTGTTTGTGTAATTTAAAGGTTAGCAGAATAGCAGTTGTTTATTAATTCATTATACATCAAACACAACTGATAGCTGCCTCCCAAGCCATTCTTATAACTTTGGGGGCATCAAAGAGTCTGAACTGTCAGACTTGTAGTCCTGTGATGGTTAATAGTTATGTAGGTATGCCATTGGCAATACTGGCAGGGCCAATGGGTGGTGCAAGCTGTGGTGGCCTCCTGAGGAGGGCCCTGGCACTTTTTTCTATTTTTTATAAATTAACCACTGGCCACACCTGTCTGTGAGTGACGCAATCTAATTTCCTTTTTTATTTCTACCAGTCAGTAAATGCATATAATTGCACGAGTGAAAGGTTTTGCTCAATTTTTAATGAGGATCACATATTTATTTACTGGCTAAATGCTGTAGTGCCAGTTTCAAGCTGTAGATGTAATCTGGAAAGGTGGGGATTTAACCTGTGTTATATACTAAAGCAGCAGTATTCCATCTGCAACCTTCAAAATTGGAAACTGAACGTTTATTCTCTGCATTTAACCTTTATTTACAGAGTGTCTTTGTCCCAGTTCTCTGTCTGCAGTTTCCACAAATTAAATAGATGAATTCATGGCATTAGGGACAACTTTTTCCGTTTCACTTTTTTCATTTTGCAACCTAATGTTAAATCTAATAGTTTAGTAAATTAGTTCAATTGATGCTAACCAGTCCTACAACTCCCAGAATGGCCAGTTTTGTTAAATGAACATCTAGGACTCGATTGTGGTCCAATATCACAGATAGGTGCCACTGCCCTTGTCTTTTCTGTGATGTCCACGTTTAAATGGATGCACGAAGGCGGACCAAGTCAGCTACAGTATCACAGCAAATGCGATTTCCCCAACATAGCCATGAACTTGTGCCTGCCTCTGGCAGCACATGAGTGGAATGAAGCCCGGCTATTTAAAGCAATCGATATCCCTTTCACTGTGAAGGTGGTAACTGGCCAACCTTTCGAAGAGGGACAGTGGTACCCAGTAGGCGGGCCAGTGAGTGCCTGTACCTGCTAGCAACGATTCAAAAAGGGGGTGGTGATGAACAGAGTGTCTGAATTAAGCAGACCACTCTTACCCAGTCAAGAGATCAGGGCTTGATCCATCACCGTTATTTAGCTCACTGCATCACCCCAGTTCAGAACCTGGCTATATGCAAATTAGTCTGACCCAGTGCCTCATGGGAACAGGGCAGACCAAACTACCAAGCCAATTCTTCACCGGAAAGGAGACAAGCTTCCGGGGACCAGTTTCTGGCATTTCAGCCGTCGTCGGCCCGGCTTGCTTGAATCATGGTGGTGCAGTGAGCAAGGGACTCATGTCTGAGTATACCCTGCCACACTTGTGGTGGCCAAAAATTCAAAAAGGGGGTGGTGATGAACAGAGTGTCTGAATTAAGCAGACCACTCTTACCCAGTCAAGAGATCAGGGCTTGATCCATCACCGTTATTTAGCTCACTGCATCACCCCAGTTCAGAACCTGGCTATATGCAAATTAGTCTGACCCAGTGCCTCATGGGAACAGGGCAGACCAAACTACCAAGCCAATTCTTCACCGGAAAGGAGACAAGCTTCTTTGGACTGGGTAGGAGTGTTCTGCTTAATTCAGATACTCTGTCCATCACCACCCCCTTTTCTGAATCATTTTGTCCACCATAAGCGTGGAAGGGTATACTCAGATGTGAGTCCCTTGCTCATTGCACCATCAGGATTCAAGCAAGCCGGGCCGAAGACGGCTGAAATGCCAGAAACCGGTCCCCGGAAGCTTGTTTCCTTCCCAGTATAAGAATTGGCTTGGTAGTTTGGTCTGCCCTGTTCCCATGATGCACTGGGCCAGGGACAGACTAATTTGCATGTAGCCAGGTTCTGAGCTGGGATGGTGCAGTGAGCTAAAAAACGGTGATGGATCAAGCCCTGATCTTTGGACTGGGTAGGAGTGTTCTGCTTAATTCAGATACTCTGTCCATCACCACCCCCTTTTCTGAATCATTTTGTCCACCATAAGCGTGGAAGGGTATACTCAGATGTGAGTCCCTTGCTCATTGCACCATCAGGATTCAAGCAAGCCGGGCCGAAGACGGCTGAAATGCCAGAAACCGGTCCCCGGAAGCTTGTTTCCTTACCAGTATAAGAATTGGCTTGGTAGTTTGGTCTGCCCTGTTCCCATGATGCACTGGGCCAGGGACAGACTAATTTGCATGTAGCCAGGTTCTGAGCTGGGATGGTGCAGTGAACTAAAAAACGGTGATGGATCAAGCCCTGATCTTTGGACTGGGTAGGAGTGTTCTGCTTAATTCAGATACTCTGTCCATCACCACCCCCTTTTCTGAATCATTTTGTCCACCATAAGCGTGGAAGGGTATACTCAGATGTGAGTCCCTTGCTCATTGCACCATCAGGATTCAAGCATGCCGGGCCGAAGACGGCTGAAATGCCAGAAACCGGTCTCCGGAAGCTTGTTTCCTTCCCAGTATAAGAATTGGCTTGGTAGTTTGGTCTGCCCTGTTCCCATGATGCACTGGGCCAGGGACAGACTAATTTGCATGTAGCCAGGTTCTGAGCTTGGATGGTGCAGTGAGTTAAAAAACGGTGATGGATCAAGCCCTGATCTTTGGACTGGGTAGGAGTGTTCTGCTTAATTCAGATACTCTGTCCATCACCACCCCCTTTTCTGAATCATTTTGTACCTGCTAGCAGGCAGATGTCTAGAGGGTGAGGAGGGTCCATAGGATCATCAATTTCCCCTTCCAAGGGGTTCCATCAGGGGATGACTATGCCACCTCTATATAATGCACAGTCATTTAGCCCCCTGACAGCTGCTTTGGCTTTATCCAGCATCTATAACTTGGCACGAGTGCAGAAGCAAAATATTCCCTCATTTTGTACGATCTGTATTACAGAAGAGGCCACATTAGTATCTGGGGCCTCTAGTGTAATATGAAAGAGCCCCCAAGGCTGAGAAAGCGGAGGACTTATCAGGTTTCAGACGGAAGTTTCCCATTTGTTATCCATGGAAAAGTTCTACTAAGACTGGTTCTATAAAAATAAAATACAGAATCATTGTGTATCTGGAGACATACCGTGTTCCTATAATATTCTCAAAGCGGCAATTACGACCAAGGACATAAATCAAGTTTTAAAGAGACCACTATATTTTGTTCTCCACCTTGTGACTGGTGAAACATGTTAGCCAGTGGCCGCCTCTCAAGTTAAGATGACGCCCTGAATATGAGTTCATGCTTTACTTATATATAAACTTTAAGACAATTGAGGCCTTATGAATATCTCTCTACAGAACACCGGTCATATCCATTGAGAGGTCAGCTTTAATTATAACAAGCCCTGTAGAAGTCCCCTGTGTGGGACGAAACGCGTCGGCTGTGTGGTACTCCAATTTTGCTGAATAAAGATTGAAAATTCATAAAATGAAAATCATCGTTTGCAACTTATTGTAATATTAATTTGGACATTATTGTTTGTGATGCACCTTAGCTGTTGTTGAAACTGAGAAAGCGCGAGAACCTGATTGTTGCGCCCCCAGGGCACTTTTGATAAGAGCCCATCAGTGTTTAATTGTTGACAAATAAGTGCCAGGGCCCATGCTGCTTTATAGGAAGCCACTGAAGATTGCACTACTCACTGAGAAATGGCACCACATTCCTACAAATGTGACCACTTGGACTATTCCAAGTCACATAAAGATTGTGTAGGTAGTGGGCTCTACGTGAACAATTGTGCACAGGGCAACTGCAGTGCGTAGTAGGGGCTTGGGGAGCTAATGGGGCTTGGTTGTCTGGAGGGAGGGAGCTCTCATTGAAAAGGGCAAAGGCAATGCATAGTAGGGGCTTAGCCACCTATTTCTATAATGGTGCCTGGAAGGAGTGGCCTCTCCATGAAGAGCTCTGTCCAGGTGAAGGCTGTACTTAGTAGGAATTGAACCGCCTCAATGGACCTGAGTGTCTGCAGGCATTCTGGGAAGAGTTTTGCACAGGGTGAAGGTTGTGTGTTTTAGGGGCTTGGGCATCTAATGGGGTTTGGGTATCTTGAGGCACAGGCTTTCCATAAAAAATCTGTGGACATTGAAAAGGATGTTCATCGTAGGGGCTTGGCCACCCAATAGGTCCTGTGTGTCTAGGAGTAGACTACCGACTAATTATTCAACATAAGCACATGTTTTTATTGTGAGAAAGTGGATTATTAGTTTAGGTGGTTGTGAGAACTCACCAAGTAATAATGTCACTATTCTTTACCAGGTAACCCCTAGCTCGGTCCTGAGTAGTTGTGTCACAGATTAATCAAGCTTAACACAAAGGAAAACAAGTGTAACACATTTATCAGTACCAAAACAGTCAATAAGTAAGAAACACAACACAATAAAAATTGCGCTCCAATGTATAAAAATGTAATACATTTTTATCTTCAAATGGAGACCAAAACAACAAAAATCTGATTAGGGAAGCCGGAGTTATGATTTTTGCAAGATTTTCATAACTCTCTAAACTTTGCTCCAGAAACTTTGAAAACATTTTGGTAAATCACTGCTATTTACTTTTAGCTGTAGTCTATAAGCCTTGAACACAAGGGTTCGAGGAAAATTTAGAGTGTGAGGTCCACTACAAATTTACACAGGGTTAGATGCAGGTGCCAGGTTGGTCCTGGTCAAGATTTTACCTTTGCAATTAAAAGCAACTTATACTGGTTCTTTTTCTTGTCAATGGGCTTGTTGGTGGGATCCTCTACAGCTTGAGCCTGGTGTTGGGTTTGACGTTAGCAGAAAGCCTAAGTTCAGGGGTCTGGTGAAAGCCTTCATTCTCTGCAGTGTTCGAGATTACCTACGAACCAGAAGTGGGACTCTGTGACCAAAACATTTTATCTTTTGCTTTAGGGTATCAAGTTGCAGTCCTGTGTGGAGAAAGAGTGCACTCTAGCACCAGCCAAGGACCTAGGACCTAGGATGGCACCTCTTGGGGGCTAGGACTTAATCTTATGGGCTAAAACAGTGGAGTCCAGGGCAAGTCCAGCCGCAACTGGTCAGCTGGGCACTTTGCAGGTGTAGGCATCTTTGACTTTTGTGCCCGTGAAGCTTAACAGGAGGCTAGTCAGCTAGTCCTTGGAGTCCACTCACTGGTTCTTAGCACAGGTCAGAGCAGGTGCAGCTCTAGGGTCTCTCGTGACAGTTCGACAGTAGGAGCAACGCTTCTCTTTTTGAAGTCCAGTCGTGGTGCAGTCTTTCTTGGTGCAGTCTTCCTTTCTGAGGTCCGCATATTCAGCAGGTGCAGTCTTTCTTCAGTTCTTTCCAAATCCAGCAGAGATCTGAGGCTGGTAGCCAGGGGTGCCACTTTTATGCCAATTTCGAGTTTGTGGGTGGGGAGGACTCCCTAGCCAATGAGGCAACATTTTCACGGGGTAACCCAACAAACTATTACATCTCTTTCTATGAAGGTGGCACGAAACAATCCCACAGTGCAACCCTCTGCCCAAATCCAAAATGTCAGGACCCTTCTTCCCTGAGTTAGAGTTGTGGGCACAACCTGAGAGTTATCCCCAGGATAATGAGCCACCCCTCCTGGAAAATCAGTTCTGCAACAGCTTTTCCTTGTCTGGAGGTAAATGCCAGCCTGTCTATCTCAACAAAAGACAGGACAGGCTACAGTCTGACTCTCATTTGGCTATCAGAGGCTGTACCCTCTATGAAGCTGGGCAGTCTGTGGCCACCACCCATCGGCCATCCTAAGATCGACAGCAGGATGTTTTAGGTTACAACTGCTGCAGTCAGTCAGAAATGGCTACCAGAACTTTGGGTCAAGAACTTTATGACTTTCCAAAGTCACCTTGATATTAATAGTTACCTTAAATCCGACTTCGGCATTAAATCAGGTTTAATGTAGCAATTTATTAGATATATTGAAGTACTATATTTGGATGCCCCAAATGGATGTTTGCAGTTGGGTTAGCTTAATCCAATGTTTGCCCATGGGACTAAAAGCCTTGCTACAGTGAAAATGACAATTGCAAGTTTCACTGTCAGGACATGCAAAGCACAAAGGAACATGTCCTTTTTAAAATTTTGCTCCATGTCTCAGGGGCTAATTTGGCCTTCCAGGGAAGACTGAAAAATATTAAAAAGGAAAATGTGGACTTGCCATGTTGAGTTGGAAGTTTCAGTGGCAGACCTAGAGCCATGTTTTAACTTTGCCATTCCAGTGGGGACACAATAAGGGCTACATTCCACTAGTAATAATTAACTCACTAGCTCTGTGTACACCTTGTACCATATACCAGGGACTTATAGGTAAGTTAAAGGTGCCAATCAGGAGTTAGGCTATTGTACATACACTGCGAATGGTCAGAACATATACACTGTGGCATGGTCATCAGGACCCGGTGCCCTTCAGAGTAAAAAATCGAGCAGCATCTGTTAAAAAATATGAGGGGTGATCATACAAAAAGTGGCAATCGTTGCTGCACAATTTGAAATAAACCACACTTGAAAGTATTGGAGCTGTGGTACTGTTTTTATTCAGTTTTGGCTAGTACTACCTGACTGCACAGAAAATAGCTTTGGTGGATATATAAATGTATATATTACCTACTGGAGGTCGCCAGTAGGTAGTCATAGTTACAACCTAGTTTCCATAGGAATAGCATTTTTTGTTTTGCCAATAACTTTGGCGCCATTTGACGAATCCAGTCAGCTCCTATCTTGAAAGTTTTGTGGTGAATCGTAAAGCGGGGGCCAAGAAAAAATGAGGGTCCCCAAATGCATTTTCCCCATGTTAATTTCCATTGGCACATTAGAAAAAGCTACAGCCCGAACTGCTGATCAGAATTACACCAAATTTGGCAAAAAGGTAGGTCTTGGTTCAGAAAGTGACCTTTCTTTTAAATGGTGTAAATCCGTTCAGTAGTTGCTGAGCAATTTAAAAAACAAATATTGATATCTGAGCACTAAGGAGGAGTTGCGACTCCTCCAGGGCACAAGCTTCACTCTGATTGGCTGCCAACACTCCAACCTAGGAAGTGTTGGCAGCTATCTTGTGACTCCGTAACCCAGTCACAAGAAAAGAGTAAAAAAAAGATGAGTGCGTGAATTCAGACGACAAAATAAAAAAAAAACGCAGTGCGGGCTCCGGCGCTTCATTTTTGAAAGCCCCCGGCTGGACCTGGTCCGGTCCTGGAAGCACTCACCAATTAGTGTTCCCGGTACTCGGGGACCGGTACCCAGGGCTGCAGGGGCCCCTGCAGCCCCGGGTACCGCCACCACCCCAGGGCTTTAGAAATAAATGCATGGGAGGTCCCAATCCCCCCACACCGCCCCGGGGACAGCCACCGCCCCGGAGCCTTGTTTTAAAAAAAGTAGATGTTTAGGGGGATGGCCCCCCCACATGCCCCAGGGACCACCACCTCCCCGGGGCACATACTTATTTTAATGCAGGGGTCCGTAGTGGACCCCCAGGCCCCGGGGACCACCACCTGCCAGGGCTTTAAATAGTTGGGAGGGGGGCCGCATGGCCCCCATCCTGGAGACCTTGATGGCCCTGGGGACAGCCACGCCTGGGGCCAGCTCCTGCAGAGTCCCGGTGTGCCCACCTCTGGGACATTGCTGTTTGCTATAGCAGGGCGAGAGCACGGCTCCCACCCTGCCATAGCAAACTCTGCTTTGTTTCATTGAAACAAGAGCAGGAAAACCTGTTCTCGCTTCAATGAACCAAAGCAGGATTGCTTTTGCACAAGGGGAGCTGCATGTCAGCAGCTCCCCTTGTGCAAAAGCAATGCCGGCTCTCACAGGAGGCGGGGAGCCGGCAGGACCATGGGGGCATTGGGGTTCCCCCCATGATCCCCAACGGAGAGGTCAGGCCCCGGGGAATGGGGTCCCTAGGGCCAGAAGTGGCCTGGGAAGTGGGCCACGTGGCCCCCCTCCCCGTGATTAAAATAAAAAAAACTGAAAGGCTTGCTCCGGGTGATGAGGTTCCAAGGACCATAATTGGCCTAAGGAGGGGGGCCACGTGGCCCTACTCCCAAAAAATAACCCAATAAGGATGGCCAGGCCCCGGGGGATGGGGTCCCCGGGGCCATAATTGGCCTCTGGAGGAGGGGCACGCAGCCCCCTCCCAACTTTTTTATTACAATTAAAACAAGTCTGCCGGGACTCGGGGATGTGGTCCTCGGGCCAAAAGTGGCCCAGGGAAGGAGGGCCATGCAGCCAACTCCCATAAAAAAAGAAACATTTAAAAAAGAAAGAAGAAACAGACTACTCGCCGGAGGCCCCGCTCATTCTCTGCAGCTCTCTGCAAACGTGCGGCCTGGTGCATTCAAAGTTGGGGAATTGAGTCCCTGTGAATACTAAGAGTCCTTAGGGGGCAACTAGCCCACCAGGTACCTCCAGTACGCTCCACACAGTTGGATTGCAGAGAGGTGATCCCGGGCCATGCCCCTTTTTACACCACTCTGCAAACACACCTTGTGGCACACTGCTGCTGGGTTGATGAGGTCCACTTGGGTCTTGAGGACCACAGGACACAAGTGGACTTCATCCCTTGAGCCACGTTTGGAGAGTGGTATAAAAAGGGGTGTCGCCTTGGCCCACCTCTCTGCAATCCAGCTGTGTGGTGCATACTGGAGGTACCTGTTGGGCTAGTTTGCCCCCAGGGACCCTCAGGAATGAAGGGGACTTAATACCTCAACTTAGAATGCGCCAGGAGGCGCTTTTGCAGAGTGGTGGGGAAAGGGGGCGTGGCCTTTGTCCACCTCTCAGCAGTCCCACTGTGTGGGGCTTACTGGAGGTAAGAGGTAGGCTAGTTGGCCCCTAAAGAACCCCCAGCAGCAAAGGGGACTTCAATCCCCATCCATGAGCGCACCAGGGAGCGCGCTTGCAGAGTGGTGGTCGAAGGGGGCGTGGCCTGCTCTTAGAACTTAGCAATCCTGCTCTTTGGGACTTACTGAAGGTAATAGGAAGGGTAGTTGACCCCCATGGTTTTCCTTGGGGGCCAACTACCCCTCTTGTTACCTCCAGTAAGTCTCACACAGTGGGATTGCTAAAACCTCTTCGGAGACCATGCCCCCCTTTCTCCACCACTCTGCAACTACACCTCTGGCAGACTACAAGATGAGGGATGAAGTACAATTTCCTCCTGTGGGACTTTGGGGGCCAAGAAGCCCTCCTGGTACCTCCTGTAATCCCTACACAGATGAATTCCTGAGCGCTGGTCGGAGGCCAAGCACCCTTTCTCCACCACTCTGCAAATGCGATTACTAGTTAAAGAAGTGTTTGCAATGTAATAGGTTTTGCATTCGTGAGAATTAGAGCTATTGGCGTTGTAAATGTAAAAGTTTTTTACAAATGTTTTTTGGAGTGGATGTACATTGTGTCTAGTGGAATTATGTGGTATGTTGTGCAGTGAAATTATGTGGATACAAAGTATGTGGTATTTAGTGTATAGGACTTATGTAGAGTGGGATTGTGTTATGGAGAGTAATTATGTGGTATGGTAGTCTGTGTTGTGGAGTGGTAACCTTAGGTTTAGTCGTTTCCATAGACGCTCAACTATGAACTCAGTGAGACGAAAAAAGGAATAGCTGAGGACCACTTGTGGACCTAGTCAGAGGTATGAGCAGGGCCACTGGAATTCTGCGACTGTTTGGATGCACCAACATTCGCACAATTATACATTCTCCACAAATAGCCACGTAATCTATCATCTGCTCCCTAATCTGCAGATTTTAACAAAAAAAGCCTTGTTCCTAGTTCAACCGTCTCAAACTATACCAAAAATGCAGCGACAAGTGTTACAGCATGGTGGAAGGCCCTTCGTAAACCTAGATTGGTCACCTGTAACTTATTGCTAAATGTGGGTGTTAAATTGGTACTAATGGTGTGCAAGCCCCTCTTGCTTCTTTCTGCACCTCTCTTTCCTCTTTATTTACCACTCCTGCCTCTTTCTGAACCTCACTTGCTGCTTTCTGCACCCTTCTTGCCTCTTTCTGCACCCCTATTTCCTCTTTATTTACCTTTAGTGCCTCTTTCAGCACCTCTATTGGTTCTTTCTGTACTGCTCTTACTTCAATCTGCTACTCTCTTGTACATTTCTGCACCCCTCTTCCTCTTTCTGTAGCTCACTTGCCACTTTCTGCACTTCTTTTGCTTCTTTCCACACCTCTGTTGCTTCTTTCTGAACCCCTCTTGCCTCTTTCTGCACCCCTCTTTTCTCTTTCTGCACCTCTCTTGCATCTTTCTGCACCCCTATTCACTCTTTCTGCACCCTTCGTACCTCTTTCAGCACCTCTCTTGGTTCTTTCTGTACTGCTCTTACTTCTTTCTGCTACTCTCGTGCTTGTTTCTGCAACTCTCTTGTGTCTTTCTGCTCCTCTGTTGCTTCTTTCTGTACCTGACTTGCTTCTTTCTGCAACCCTCTTGCCTCTTACTGCACCCATCTTTTCTCTTTATGTACCTCTATTGCCTCTTTCTGCACCCCATTCCCTCTTTCTATACCTTGCCTGCCTGTTTTTGTACCTCTTTTGCCTCTTTCTGCACCCTTCGTGCCTCTTTTAGTACCTCTGTTGCATCTTTCTGCAGATCTCTTCCTTCTTTCTGCGCCCCTCCTGTCTCTTTCTATACCCCTCTTGCTTCTTTCTGCACCTTGTTGCTTCTGACTTAGAGGTAGTTTTAATCCCCGTACCCTATTATGTACTAAGGCCTTACAGGGGAGGTCATGCCAATCACAGGGGTACCACAACCCATAGTATACCCTTGTGTATGTAGGTGTTTTCACTGTATTCTAAGTGTCTTTCAGTATAGCAATGGCTCCGGACCTGGTTAGTCAAGAGTTAGTTACCACCAGTACCAGTCAGCAAACGTTTGAGTGCACAGGATGACTTTGCAACAAGGCCTCTTTCTGCCCCTCTGCTCGTTCTTTCTGCAATCTCTTGCTTCTTTCTGCACCTATCTTCATCTTTCTGGACTTCTATTGCCTGTTTCTGCTTTTCTCTTGCTTCTTTCTGCGCTTTTCCTCCTCTTTCTGCACATGTCCTACCTCTGTAGGCATAGTTAGAAACTAGCATTTAAAAAAAGTTTAAAAATCACTGAAAAAAAGCAAAGGTTTAAGGGACGTTATAGTTAGAAATTTTCATTTGAAAAACCTTTTGAAATTCACTGAAAAAACTATAGCTTTCAGGGAAAAAACAAAAGGGAAGTTATAGTTAGAAATTAGCATTTAAAAAAACCTTTGGAATTCACTGAAAAAAACACAGGTTTCAGGGACGTTATAGTTAGCTGGGCATTTCACTCGTACAAAACCAGAGAAATTCTGCCGTTATAGTTAGTTCAGATAACTATAACTCATGCCCCGCAATGCACTGCGGATGACTTCACATATTATATCACTCATGACATGGTCAGTGACATCTCAAATGACATCACTGTTTTTTAAATACTAATTTCTAACTATCCCGTCCCTGAAACATTTGTTTTTTTCATTGAATTTCAAAGGTTTTTCAAATACAAATTTCTAACTATAACGTCCCTTTGTTTTTTTCAGTGAATACATATTCATATGTGTGTGTGTTTGTGTGTGTAAGTGTATATGTAGGTCCACTTATATAGTGCATAACTAGGTGAAAAGTAACAAATTGCTGTTGAGAATGTGCAAAGAAAAACAGTGAGGCTGAAATCAATACATGTTACATCCAAATGGAAGGGTATCTCTTCAGGTACTCTTCTGGTGCTTGTTAGTTGCATGATTGTGTGTGGCTGTTTGTTAATGCTTCTGACAAGCTTTTGAGGGGCCAGAGCAAACACTATTGCAAAGAAGAACCCCTCTCTTGTTTGTAATCCTAGTAGGACTTCATAACCAGGTAAAATTGTTTGCCTGGGAAAGACAAAATACAGATTTCGATGCCACCTATAGGTGAGATCATGATAGCTCAATCTAAAGAAACAAGGTCATTGCTGTTTAGGTTTTAGTTTTTTTATATAGCGCAGCTGGCACTCACTTTATGTAATCAACAGAAAGATTGCTTTAAAAACCATTCTCTAGAGATACGTCTGCCCCCATGTCGAACTTCCTATGTTATTTGAATGGGCAGAACTTGATGCTTAAGTTGAAAAGGGTGACAAGCCATTAAAAATAACTGTAGGCCTGATTGTTTTTTCTAGAAAGTTATGTTAGATGCCATAGGTTTGATGTTTTTATTATTAAAAAGCATAACAACGGCATTAGGTCTGTATTATGTTTTGGTAAAATTACATGTTACCGCAAATAGGCCTTTGTGGATGGATTGTTATTCACTGGTTTTGTAACATGGATTCCCACTGTAAAATGTTTTGGTGCTGGTTTCCCCCTCTGATAAACATTGGGATTAGAAGATTCACACCCTTGTAGTCCTTCTTTGGTCTGCTTAGGATGAGTTGTATATTGTTTTGCCAGCTGTAATGTTTTATATTTTTGACTTTATGACTTTATGCCGATGGCTGCCTTTTAAAAAAGCTCATGCTCATTATGGTATGTCTGAGCTGATTACGGTAACATGCCAATGATGAAGGGTATATGTCTGACTGATTCATTTTGAAAACAATATGTTGCATGCCATATGTCTCATCTGTTTTTATGGAACGTTTGAAGAATAACAGTAGGCCATACTTTTTTTGTGAAAAGTGTATGTTAAATCTATAGGCATTTAAGGGTGCATTGTTATTGCACTGTGCTAAAGCATATAGGAAGGTATTTTTAGGTCTCAGCTAGACAGCGCTTGCGCTGTCTCTTTGTTATGTCTCGGCTACTCACCACTTGCGCTGTCTCTTTGAGGCATGCTGTATCTACTTTCTGGGCTTCAACCAGGCCATAGGCTTCCCATTTGCTGGCTCCTTTGTCACTCTCCTATTTATCTCCTCATTTGTCTGTGGCATGCATTCGTCATGCCTCTTGCTGTGTTTACCACTCCCTGAGAGCAGGGACTAAGTACTATCTAAATACACTGATGACTATTTTAACATCTGTTCAGGAACTCCTTTTTTCTTCAATCTGAAGCACTTGAGACATGGCTTGTGGTTTCCAGAGCTCTGGTGTAAACATGTCTGTAAATCTTATCTGGTCACATTTACTGTGCATTCAAAGACTGAGATCAATTGCCAGATGCTGTTTCCTGAGGGTACCAACCCCTCTCTCCTGACCAGATACTTCCTTTCCACTGCTTTTTCTAGCAGGCATTCCACCCCTCCACCATGCTCATGCCCTCTCCCTGTTCCTATTTAAAGTATCCTTCCCCTGCTCATGCCCTCCCATCACTGTCCCACTTTTTCACTCCTTGCTTTCTCCTCTCCAGTCCTAGGAGACAATCTTGTGCTGCTCCTGAGAGCACTCCTGCGAGCACTGGATATCCCCCTCATGCTCTCCACCTTGAGCTAGGAAAGCTGCTGCCCTTCCCTCTCTTTCCCCGGCACAGGAACAGGACCCCTTCGGCGCCAAACTCTCTTCTTGTTTTTTATTAGCATCCTGGTGCCTCTTAGTGCACATCTGGCAATCTGCGCAACACATTACTTGCATCCAGAGTCCTGCTGTGAGGCGCGCCAGAGGCAAGCCTGTCTGTGTCCGTCCGCACCTGGACCGCGCCCAGTGCCAGAACCCCTGGACCCCGCGAATGCCACAACGCCAGAATCCGATACGATGCCACCAGCCTTTACATGCTCAACACTGGCCGAGACAAAACTTCCATCCAGGCTGCCCCTAAACGCACCCACGCACCGTTCTCCTGCCACACCTGCAGCTTCACCTGCGACAGAACCACCAAACCTCCAAGGACCGGACCCAACCACCTCCGCTGCATACTCCTCATCACCCGCTCCGCACGAAAATACGCCGTCAAGCTCTGAGACCTGCTCGACACCTCTGCCCCAGACGTTGCCTTCCTGACCGAGACCTGGTGGAACGGCTCCTCGGTGCCCGACATCGCCATAGCCATCCCGGACTGCTACAAGATCACCCGCAGGGACCGTGCCAACCGAATCGGAGGAGGAATAGCCATCGTCCACAAGTCCACCCTCAAGGTCTCCACCCACGCGGACGACACCCTCGAGACCGCTGAACACCTGCACTTCCGAATCCACACCGACCCCAACACCACCCTCAGAGGAACACTCATCTACAGACACCCCGGACCCCGGGCACCGTTCAGTGACTCCATCGCCGACCTCGCCAGCACCCACGCACTCGCCTCCACAAACTGCATCCTCCTCAGGGACCTGAACTTCCACCTCGAGAACAACAACAACGCCAAATCCACCACCCTGATCGACAACCTTGCTGTTAGAACTGGGATTTCTGGTTGGGTAAGACTTGTGCTAAAGCCAGGCAGAAACCACCACACTAGTCAGGGCAAGGGAGTTACATGCCAAAGATAACCCCTGCTCACCCCCTTGGTAGCTTGGCACGAGCAGACAGGCTTATCCCAGAGGCAATGTGTAAAGCATTTGCACACAGCAACAACATCCCAGGCACGCCACAAAAGGAACTCCACACAAGGTTATATAAAAATTACTTTTGTATTCTCAAAACACATCAGATAGTAATCACACAATATACATTGTGCCAACTGGCACGGGCAATATTCACAAGGGATTATTTACACAGGACAGGGCTACGTGGGCCACTGTCAGGGTCAACACGTAGCAGAAATTGGTACAAGTAACAGTTCATAAACCTACTGTTGCGTGTTTATCTAGGTTCCTGATCGATACTGTGACCTTATGCCCCTATTCGGCTATAAATCCATTTATTCCCTATATTGGCATAACCGTTCAAGTGCGATTTTCTGAAAAGTCATCTCTGGCCTCACACGAACAGAGCCACATTCCAGCATAGTTCTCTCTGCCACTTCCTTTGCGACCAATTAGTGCAATGACAGAGCAGAAGTCACTATCTGATATTCCTAGATTAACACTCCGAGTTCTTCAACAAGATAAAAACTCAGCAAACCTGGAAATCCCCGCTTGCTGTGTTTTGATTAGTAATGGAACTCTAATGAGCAACTGATAACTATCACTTCCTAGTGACATCTTTAATTGACGTCTTATGTCCAGCAAACTTGCGTCAAACCCGGCACCTGTCAGGTATAAATATTACCAACGTTGCCTTAAGCAATGCGAGCTACTGTTGCTGATGCCAGCTGCCTGCAAGACCCCGTGTTGGTAAATCTAGCACTCTGTCGCTGCAGCCTGCTGTCCCTGTGGTGGTGAAGCTACTGATACCATTATCGCTGCTAAAGCGCGAACTATGGTGCAGTACGCTTAGGAGCTGAACAGCCGTCCCTCTGCGAAGGCATCCAGCAGATTCCAGCTGCCCGCGGACGCTGTCCCCCCTCCTTCCTCGACGCGCCGAAGAGACCCGCTGCCTTTCTCGTGCCGAGAAATCCAGCTCCGGCGTTTCCGGTCTACCCTCGCGGGTAACTGGGATATCGAGAGAGACCCCTGAAGGAGATACCAATCCTCCATCATTCTATTCAGAGGTATGGTGTTGACTAAACCCTTAGACGAGAATTCTTGAAACAAACCTTGGTAAAACCAACTTAACTTAAAGCTACTTACTTACTCCCCTTCCACGTGTTAGGCTTAGGTCAGGCACACTGGGGTAGGCTTAGTTAGAAGCACCAGTTGAGTATGTTAGCCTAATGTATATATGACTGTATATATGTTTTATTACTTTTAAACCATTGTATGGCTAAGAAACCATATCAATGCTTTTACAGTTCTATTTCGCAATACTTATCTTACTGTACGTACTTTTTATAATAACAAGTCTTGCAATTGTGGCAATACATTTCTCTTGTACGAGAAGAAAGACTGTTCAATAAATGTTAACCCTTTATTGACAAACGCCCGTCTCTCTATTCTCTACATCTCGTGAAAGTAAACTGCACTAGACTGACTGAGTGAAATACATGTCTATTGTTTCACACGACCCTAGAGATTGACTCTTGATCTGAGGAGCAAAGTTGTCATGTTGCACGGTTGTTGGAAAGCTGAATCCCTTCTTGTCTGTGCCAAGGAAGCTGATCACTTCCTATGCAGAGAAGAAAGTTTCCAGTGACCTCTGAGCTAGTTGGTAACACAACCCAATTAAGTTTAGCATAGTCAGTGGAGGCCTGGAATATCCGCAGTTCCACGTCGATACTACTGTTTATGTTATTCCAATGCGCAGGGCCTAGTGGGAAACTAGGAACTACACTACATGGCGCCCAACGTGTGGTAAGGCGATAAACTAACGCAAGACAGTTAGAGTAACTCAGTCGTGCATATTTCACAGACCCCTTTCTCCCGTAAATACTCCAATAGACGTCTGGAGTGGGTGAAAGGTTAAAATCCGCCCGAACTCAGTAGGAAGAGATTCCTATGTAAAGCTGTGGTTTATTCAACGTTGAAGGATACAGTGTTCCAAAATATTGTGCACCTAATCTTTGTCTCCTTGGAGACCTACTCTGCAAACCTTACATTTTTACAATGCCAGAAAATAACGGAACCCCTGGGGCCGCAGCAGATGCGACTCAGCAAGGTCCCGAATACACAGACCCGGATGCTATTATCATCCCGGTCCACTTAAGAAGATCTATAACTTTAAAACTTATAGAAAACGGACTGACACCACAAGGTGGTACAGTAATTTTCGTGATAGAGGCTCACGAGTATCGGCAGACAGAGGTATTCTATTCATGGATAAACTTTCCAGCGGTAAACGCTAGAACAAAAGAGTTTCACTATTACAAAATAGAGAAACCTCCGGAAGAGTACGCTCCTTTCGAGGAGATTGAAATTCCACTTAAATTTCAAGAGCACCTGCTCTGGTTTAATGGCGCCCTAAAACACAATGATCACATTACCAGGCTCGGTCCACTAGGTAGACCAGGAGCAACGTGGCCGGTTCTAGCCAGCTACACACCACATCCGGACATTGTAAAAATGTCTAAAGAAGAGCTGTTAGTACAGCTAAAAACAATAATTAAAATACATAGGCAATTAGTCCAATATGTAATGCGGACTGCAACAGTCCAACCAGCTGTTAATGTACCACAGCTGACCCCTCATCAGGGGAACACTAATAAAATTACACCACAGAACATACAGTCATGTCTTGGTAAAACACCCGTAAAACGGGAACAAATTCCTTTCTGGTTAGCACAGAAAATCACTCAAATAGAGGCAGTATTTCCTGATACTACCCCTATTGAGAAACACAGAATCTTGACCATCTGCCTTCCTATGGGAATCGCACCACACGTGGAGGACTGCGACACTTGGGGTACAGTCTTTGCTTCCATTTACACAAAAACACACGGTGTTCCGTCTATGGCGGTAATACCAGAAGTGCTAAAACAGATTCAAAATTAATTCGGTCCAGAGCCCGCTTTAAATCTAGGTATGAAATTACTGAAAGACTTCAAGCAGGTCTCGGCTATATTATTAGCCAATATAAGAGGAGAAGCAGCATCTGTGGCGATCCGCCAGAAGTTGAAGGAAACAGATATAAAAGATCCTGTTGAGCTTGCAAAAATCATAGAAAAATGCTATGAAGAATTAGGTAGAGACAGCTTGGGTGGGAAACCGGTAAAGCCCCAACTGCTCGAAAATCCTGAAAAATTATTTATTAAAAATAATTCAAACACTCCTAAAAAGAGCTGGGATGGAAATAAACAATCCACTCCCAAGGAAAAAGTTTTCCAGTCCAGAGGAAGGTCTCCTCGACGGAGGGAAAGAACTCCGACTCGAGAACGCCAGTCTCCCCAGAGGGAGCCCTCTGAGAAAAGATATAACCTTAGAAATAGGGATAATCTGAAAAAACCTGATAGATATCAAAGTATTGATACACGTCCCTCTCGATCTTTTCCACAGAATTCGGAAAGAAAAGGACGGTCAGACCCAGGAGAGCACACCAAGTCCAAAGACAAGGAACCTGCTCAAAATAAGAAATCTCAATTTCAGAAAAAGAAGGTAGCCAGTATTAGAGTAATCAACCATGCCGAGAATACTGAGGACACAGTTGAAAAACGGGGAGTGGGCATTGACAATGTTGGACAGTGCAGCAGAAATCAGTATAGCGCGCAAGATCTTGATGAGTCATCTGGAGACAGTGGACACGAATGAATTCATTCAAGTTGAAACTGCCGACGCCAGACTTAGCGAGCCCCATAAAATATACGAAATAACATTGCGTATAGAGGGTGATAAGACTAGGAAAATTAAGGGTCTATTTTGGGATAAGCTCTCAAAGGGCTATGATATTCTGTTAGCTGAAACAGATTGGCCCCCAGAGTTTGTCAGGGAGTGCCCTCGTGGCGAAGAAGTGATTATGCCTGCCTTCTCGAATCACATTCCGATTCACAAAAAATATACATATGCAAGGAAATGGGCAGTGGCCCAGGCACCTGCATTATATAAAAATCATGTAGGATGGGATGAGGATTCACCTCCTCACAAAATCCAATTAAAAAGTGAACCGACTGCCCAACGGCAGTATCCCATAAAGCAAGAAGCTAAAAAACAAGTCAGGGAGATCTTAGATCAACTTGAGTACCAGGGGGTGATTGAAACATGCACCTCTCAAATGAACAATCCTTTGTTTCCTGTCTCCAAGCCAGACAATTCATATCGTCTAGTTTTGGACTACAGACACCTTAATACATGTTGCAAAACCTTTGCAGTACAAAACTCGCGTAGTGCAGCCCTAATGAATAACATAGTTAGGAAAAAATATAAAACGACATTAGACATTTCTAATGGTTTCTTTTGTCAAAACATTGCACCAGAAAGCAGATATCTGACCGCTTTCTCTGCATTTGGGTCACAGAAAAAATTCTGTCGACTCCCACAGGGGTTCAAGAACAGCCCAGGACTATTCTCAGCTAGGGTAACAGAGTTACTACAAATCTATGATGATGAAGCATTATCTTACGTAGATGATATTTATCTCACAGACGACGGCTTGGATACTCACTTGAAAAGAGTGAACACCATTATACTTGGGTTCGCAGCAGAGGGTTACAAATTCAACTTTAAAAAGTCCCGAATTGCCCATCTGACAGTACTGTTTTTAGGGTACGAATTATCAAGTGAAGGGAAAGCCTAGCGGACAACTTCTTAGAGAAGTGCGCTGTACTCCAAGCTCCAAAAACGCTGAAGAATTCACAATCCATACTAGGTTTTCTGAATTTCGGGAGAACTTACATTCTAAATTACGCAGAGAGGGTTAAACCTCTCTACGAACTAATTAAACCTGATTTTAAACAAATCAATTGGACTCAAAAACACACAGAAATTTTGAGATCACTGCAAACAGACATGTTAGCAAAAATAAAATTAGATACACGTGACAACACACGTGATCTTGTAATCCGAGTCATCCCAGGAAGATGCGGATTCACGTACCTGACCTCTAATGAGGGAGAAAAGGTACCAATTTCAATTAAATCTCACTTGTACACACAAGTAGAAAAAACATTCAGTCACACAGAAAGAACTATGAAAGCAGTGCAAATCGCATTAGCAAATGAACGAGAACTAGCACACGGCAAACGGATTAATATCCTTACAGCGGAATCCGCCTTCAAGGCGCTATTCAGCCCAGTAAACCTGCCTACAGTGTCACTGGATCCGAAATGGATACAGTGCATAGATTCTCTAGGAGCGGAAGATGTGAAATACTATTTCGCCCTGCAATTTGAAGAACTGAATGATTTAGAATATGAAGAAGAATATCCTCTGCCAATCGAAATTCTGCCTCTCCCACAATACGCCTGTATAATCTATACAGATAGCTTTGTACAGCATTTCAACGTAGAGAGAAAATCCTACGATGCAGCATGTGCGATCATTAAAGGTTGTTGGCTGTGCGGTAAATTCAGACCGAAAGTAACAAAAACTGAATCTGTAAGAAACTGTTCGGTTCAAAGAACTGAAATCAGATCTTTAAAGATGGCGCTCGAAAATGCAGAACGTGAATTCCCGACACTTATAGTGTGCGATTCTCATTTTTGCGTCAACTCTTACAACAATAAACTGCAGGGTTGGATCGAAAACGACTACAAAGATGACACAGGTGCCACAATAAAGCATAAATTGCTCTGGAACGAGGTAGCTCTTTTACACAAAGAACTACAAAAGACTCACGTGATTCACGCACAGAGTCTTCGACGTGATGGCGTTCACGTTGCAGGGAATTCATTGGCTAATACAGCCAAAGCGGAAGCAACTAAACCGGCTTCCGTAGCCACAAAAAAGCGTACAGATAAATACATAGACGGGGAAACCATGCTGGCAGTAAAAACGACTGTAAAAGGAGACTGTGCAGCACTACCCGTAAACTATCCACTCAATTATGCATACATAATCGATGCAAACTCCGTTCCTTTTGCTCGAATCCCTGGAGTGGGGGACAGAGTAATTCCAAACAGGAGCAGGAGGGGCTTCCTCTTACTGGAAGCACACATGGGGTTGGGTCTGAGACACCAAACAATCAAGGTTTCTCTGAAAGAATTACAATCAGAGTACTGGTGGCCAGGAATGAGTATAGATATTCAATGTTTTGCTCAAAATTGTGAAAACTGCAACAGAGATCGCAGTAATGAACAGGCCAGTGTAGTTTCAGGATCCCTTCTAGACAGCATAAGGCGGTCTATCTGCGCAATCAAAGAAGAGAAGCGCGTCCCAGTGTACACAGTTAAGACGAAAAGCACTTAAAAAATTAGGCCCCCAGCGCTCGGCTGACGCTAGAACGGTTATAAAAGATTTGCGAGTCTTTACCGGCACATACGCAATTACCACGTTCCATTCTGACCAAGGTCCTGCTTTCAGCTCTCGAGCTTATAAGGAGGCCATGGCCAGCATGGGAATTGGGTTGCGGTATTCTTGTCCGTCGCACCCCGAAGGGAACAGTGTGGTAGAAAGAAAAAACCGTGACATAAAGCAATCTATAACAGCAAAGGTATTAGGTTCAGGCGCTGGGTGGGTCAAACATTTAATAAGTGTCCAGACTAGTCTTAACAAGATGCCAAGAAATTCTCTAAAAGGTTTCAGCCCATACGAACTATTGTTCGGAATTAGAATGCGAGTTCAGGACCTCGATAGTCAGATGTCAGTGGTACAAGAAAAAACAACAGACTTTGACATCAAAGATCGTTTGGCTGTTTTACAGGAACTGAATGAAACAAAAAAAACCTTAAGCAACATAAACTTAAAGCAACAGCCAAGTACCACTGACGAGGCACCACCCGCAACAGCCCCAGCAAGGCCTGTCTGGATTCCAAAGATTGGGGATCTAGTCAGAGAAAAGATCGCGGTTAAGAAGGAATTTGGGCCTTCTTACAGAAAAGCAGTACCTGTCTTAGCAGTCACCGGAACAAGATCAGTTGTGCTACCGCCCCTTGCTGGTAAAAAGGAGAACAGAGTCGTGTCTATCGATCTGGTAAAACCACAAGCATGTGGCCTATAATCAACAGTAGGCCCAGTGGACTCCCAAGAAACAACAGAATACCCAAACTTGCAACAATCCAAGAGGTTCAAACTGAAAGACTAATCACATTCGATCAGCCTGCAGTGCACAATGAAGGACTATGCAATAATGCCATGGAACTCGTGCCTCTTGGAACACAGATTGAAACAGTTCGTCAAGAAACACCAGTCTACAATGATGTGGCATCAGAAAGTGCTACCGAAAGACAGATTGAAAGAACAATCCCATCAATTGACAGAACTGCCTCTGGTTATTTCATCGACTTCGACAACTTCTCTGAAGATTTAAACGACCCCGAAGTGATGCCAGAAACAAAAAAGACTTTTAAAGAAAAAGCAACGGAACTCTTTCATCAACTAAAAGAAATCTACCTTATTTCCCCTTGGCTAGAGTTCTGGTTCGGTCTAGGTGTATTTTTCCTCCTGCTCTGGCTCATCATGGTACTGTGTTTGGGAAAATTCATTGAAGGAAAATATATTACAATGGACACAGCAAGTCAGAACATCAACCTAGTCCTGAAACCACACAGATCATCCCACGTGAAGAAAAGAGAACTGTCAACAGTAAATGTCACAGCAATTCCAATACCTGGTGGGGTAGTATGGGAGAAAACTGACTATGATATCTATGATCCGGTCGAAATCCTGAAGTATCCTCATCAACTAAAGGTTTCCTTAAGTGACTTTGTGACACCTAGTACATTCTCTGATGATTGGGACTTTAACAGTATTAATGACATGATGTCTGATTTAGTAATGTCAGCTAGATTCACAGATCATGATTATTTACAAGGTTCATCTAGTTATGAGCAGTTATTCTGTTATACCCACTATGGGGATCATTACTTGCATAAATCTGCACAGCCTAGAAATGTTTTTATGTATAATCAATGGGAACATTGTTCTACACCACCTAAAAGCAGTTCTAAAGCATTTTTTGAGAAATTCAAATACTTCACAGGGTTTAACACGAGTGATGCAGAAACGTTTTATTACAAACTGTTAGATAAAACAGGAATGAAAACAATGCTGACAAATTCTAAATTGATATATTCAGAAGCATTTTATGACAAAATGATGACATTTGGTTTTGATTATTGGAAAAATAATATTGAAACGAAAACAATTTGGGGTACAAAAGATTGGCAGGTGCAAGGCATAGAAGCACTATTTAGAACCTGCATGATACCAGAACAAATGTTATTTTTAAATGACACAATACACCAAACATCTTGTCTTGGCCTAGCTAAGATCAAAGACCTTAAAACACCGTCTATTCCGAAGCCAATACCTGAAAATGCAACGGCTGATATTGAGTTAGACGTGTCACAAATTTTACATTTCAACAGAACACATCCTGATTGGAAAAAGTGGTTAATCTGGCCTACAGACACAAATAGCTGTCAAGATAGATTCCTGAATAAAACACAGGGGTTAAAAATGACCAGATTAGACTCGAGATATTCCCAGAGACAGCATCCAGGGATTATAACAACATACAGTGTAGGGAAACTCTGCCTTGAATGGCTAACCTCGTCCACACTGGCTGAAATTAAGCAACACTTGTCTTTACTAAAAGATGGTGCTGATTTGCGCGATTTCATTCTAGGACCACGCAAACAGCGTCAAAAGCGTCACTTTCTGTGGTAGACAATGGGTTAATGACTCTGTCTTCCAGAATATATTCGTTGGACAATATTGTATCCTCTGCCTTTGATGTGATATACAGAGATTTGCTAATGTTACAACATGGCCAGTCTCAATTACGCTCTATTATAGAATTAGGCTGGACGCTGCAAAATCTTCGTTCAGGCTATGTGCCTTGGCGTTTAATCAACACGACGTCATTATTTTCCAGTTTTAACCTTACTGATAAACAGATCAGTTTGGCACAGAAAGGAGCAGACTATACAATCCTGAGCATCGCAAAACTTGAGAAATTATCATTGACAATGTCAGAGAGTCCTGTCATTGAATGGATAATACACGGAATTATCACAATTCCGATAACAACTTTCCGATTTAAAAAGTGCCTTGAGTACATACCTGCTGGCCAGTATGAACAATTGGGTAAAGGATATGTAAAATCTGAATGGAAATTACCATACACTCATTCTTGCTATAGTGACAGTGACAAAAATGTATTTCTTAGTGGTGAAAATTGTAAACATTCACTAAGCGGTATACTTTTGTGTCAGGGTATTAATTTACACGGAGCATGTGATGGAAATTCTAACAACCTTTCATGCCACCAGCTAGTCACACCTGCAACTCAGATAGAGCCCTTCTTTATGCAACTCGCGAACGGGAGTTACATTCTTAGAACGGATCACAGATGTTGTGGCCTCGTGCCAGGGAAAAGTTATCTAGTAGAAGTAACATCCATGGTCAAATGCTGTATGCAAGCATTGTTTCCGAGTGGGCCTGCAGACATAGTGACTCCCATCTGGCCTCGTCTGAATCTCTATTCTATACGAATTGATACATTAAGCAAAATGAAATCTGTACTTTTACAGACAACAGTGCCTATAACGTCATCTAAAGAGACGTATGATCTTCTAGTTGCAAGGACAGCTACTGAAGTTCATGACCTTTTATCAACAAATTGCCCCGTGCATTTCGTAGAAATGTTCAGCCAACTCCTTAACATGTCTAGTGCAACAAGCATCCCAGGCATATTTAAGACAGTCTTTACGGGACTCCTAACACCCTTCCAGGCAATTTTGGGAATCGTTCCTAATTTTGTGCACTCCATTTTTGGCGGCATACCATTATTTTTGGGACTCGTCGCAGGGATTTTATTTTTGACCCTCCTGCTACGTTATGGCAAGCTTCGGCTCAGACATAGCTCCCATGGGAATAGAAGAGACAATCCTAGCAATGCGCTACCGGGACAGGATAACTAACGTCCTTGGATTGGCCAGGCTGAGAGATCTAAACATGACCTGGTTCCTTTCATTCAGACCGATATGGCAAAATTGCATTTTACCTGTGCTACGGTGTATGCTTTGCGGCGATGAATGCGTGTTGGACATCTGTCTTTCACTTCCATCAGCAGTACCAATGGACGTCAATACTTTGCTCAGTCCAATAACGGCTCACGCATTGTGTTGTCCCCAGCGGCTACCAATCCTGATGACGGCATTCGTGGAGACTCCTGTGCTACAACCAAGTGGTAACAGTGGAGCGAGTGACAAAAGCAACATCATCCAGGTACAACGTTCTGTGAGCATTGCTGCTCCTGACTATGATGACAGCAATCATTCTCACACCTGCCAAGTTACAGCGCTATCTAATTTGGTTGAACTATCACCTGAATTTGTAGACCAATTCTTTGAGAGCCTGTCTGATACGATGTTCTCACCCGTACAGAAACAATAACTTTTAGAAGCCTTTCCGACACACAGCGTTCCCATGAACTCTGAATTCGGCCTTCAGTTTTGATCAACAAAAACTGCCAAGAACTTTGGAAATCTATTTCTCCCCCGTTCAAGCAATAATTCTTTGAATTGGACAATTTTTTTTAATATTGACCCTTTTTTGGCACGAACAATTCTTTGCTTAACGTAAAAACTATTCTTAGAGAACAGAAGCTTCACACTTCTATTTCTAAACACATCTAGAGACATAACAACATTACACCAGCCTCTAGCACACATGTTATTACAATGCATTTTTATGTGATGATTTATCTCGCTTTTCTTCTGTCAGAGATACTTCATGTGTAATTCCTTTTGCATAATCGTTCATTGATTTCATATGCAATAATTTTTTTGAATGATTACTATACTTTAAAAAACGTACAGTACCTAAATTCATGTATTACAAGTACGCCTATTTCGAATGCATTTATGTATTTTGGGGTGGGCAATGTTACACATGCATCTAATTGCTTTAGTTTTAGTAATTTTGATGGACATTAACCCGTGGAGTGGGTGTTGCGTGTTTATCTAGGTTCCTGATCGATACTGTGACCTTATGCCCCTATTCGGCTATAAATCCATTTATTCCCTATATTGGCATAACCGTTCAAGTGCGATTTTCTGAAAAGTCATCTCTGGCCTCACACGAACAGAGCCACATTCCAGCATAGTTCTCTCTGCCACTTCCTTTGCGACCAATTAGTGCAATGACAGAGCAGAAGTCACTATCTGATATTCCTAGATTAACACTCCGAGTTCTTCAACAAGATAAAAACTCAGCAAACCTGGAAATCCCCGCTTGCTGTGTTTTGATTAGTAATGGAACTCTAATGAGCAACTGATAACTATCACTTCCTAGTGACATCTTTAATTGACGTCTTATGTCCAGCAAACTTGCGTCAAACCCGGCACCTGTCAGGTATAAATATTACCAACGTTGCCTTAAGCAATGCGAGCTACTGTTGCTGATGCCAGCTGCCTGCAAGACCCCGTGTTGGTAAATCTAGCACTCTGTCGCTGCAGCCTGCTGTCCCTGTGGTGGTGAAGCTACTGATACCATTATCGCTGCTAAAGCGCGAACTATGGTGCAGTACGCTTAGGAGCTGAACAGCCGTCCCTCTGCGAAGACATCCAGCAGATTCCAGCTGCCCGCGGACGCTGTCCCCCCTCCTTCCTCGACGCGCCGAAGAGACCCGCTGCCTTTCTCGTGCTGAGAAATCCAGCTCCGGCGTTTCCGGTCTACCCTCGCGGGTAACTGGGATATCGAGAGAGACCCCTGAAGGAGATACCAATCCTCCATCATTCTATTCAGAGGTATGGTGTTGATAAACCCTTAGACGAGAATTCTTGAAACAAACCTTGGCAAAACCAACTTAACTTAAAGCTACTTACTTACTCCCCTTCCACGTGTTAGGCTTAGGTCAGGCACACTGGGGTAGGCTTAGTTAGAAGCACCAGTTGAGTATGTTAGCCTAATGTATATATGACTGTATATATGTTTTATTACTTTTAAACCATTGTATGGCAAAGAAACCATATCAATGCTTTTACAGTTCTTTTTCGCAATACTTATCTTACTGTACGTACTTTTTATAATAACAAGTCTTGCAATTGTGGCAATACATTTCTCTTGTACGAGAAGAAAGACTGTTCAATAAATGTTAACCCTTTATTGACAAACGCCCGTCTCTCTATTCTCTACATCTCGTGAAAGTAAACTGCACTAGACTGACTGAGTGAAATACATGTCTATTGTTTCACACGACCCTAGAGATTGACTCTTGATCTGAGGAGAAAAGTTGTCATGTCGCACGGTTGTTGGAAAGCTGAATCCCTTCTTGTCTGTGCCAAGGAAGCTGATCACTTCCTATGCAGAGAAGAAAGTTTCCAGTGACCTCTGAGCTAGTTGGTAACACAACCCAATTAAGTTTAGCATAGTCAGTGGAGGCCTGGAATATCCGCAGTTCCACGTCGATACTACTGTTTATGTTATTCCAATGCGCAGGGCCTAGTGGGAAACTAGGAACTACACTACACTACAACCAGTAACTACTGGTAATCACTGTACTCCACCTCACCCTGTAACATAAACTACATTATGCACAGTCACCTCTGGCGCGAATTACATTCTGCTCCAACTTCACCAGCATAAACCCATTATGCAATCTCTCACTAGTCTAAACACATTAGACCCTGCCTCCTAAGCATGAAAACACATCTAGAGGCATCACAGGCATAACGGCATTACACATTACGCATAAATCACTTTAGGCCTAACCAGTATAATTACAGTAGGCAATCTCTCACTAGTCTAAACACATTAGACCCTGCCTCCTAAGTATAACTCACATTAGGGGCGTAAATCACAGAGTGAAACATCATATCATTAGCATAACCACATGAAATGCAAAATAACCTCACAATCATAAACCACAGTTTTAGAGGTATCAGATACAGGATGCGCAAAACATACTATAAACAATACATTTCCTAGCACCACATTTAGAACAATCACATTAGGGCCTTGCGCCCTATCCCCATACCATCCCCCTGGCCCATTGGCCATCTCAAGAGGCTCTTAAAACAAATGTGTCCCAATGTTGGAGCCAACTAGGCTCTTAAAATACACATGCCCCCTAGAACTGGGGCCATCATGTTCCCCCTGGAGCACACAGCTCCTTAACTAAGTATGCCCAGCAACAGGGGGAGAAGAACTGGCCCCCAAACATGGTGGAGCCATCTGGCTCAGAAAACTCATGGGGGGCGGGGGAGCCACCTCGGCTCCTTAACAGACATGCCTCCAAATGTAGGAGCGGCCCGCTGCAAGACAGGGCCTCTCGAGTGATAACACAGGCCCGGGAAATCCTTAGTAAAACATTGGGGTGACCCACTGCCATCTGGGGCCACCCTAAATGCCCCCTTGCCACTGTGCCTCAAAGGCACCAACACACGCCAGGAGCCCCCAGCCCGTCTCCACTTACCGCGCTGCTCTCCTCTGGCGTGGCTCCTCCGGTCAGGCGGCAGGACATCCTTTGCGCTCGCGGTGGGGGGCAGGCACCTACAATGTACTTCACGTTCCCCTCTGCTGTTCACTGCTGCTGGCTGGCGCCCGTGGGGCTCTCCCTCCACAATAGGAGCCCTGCACGGGCAGGTGCCTGCCTCCATCTTCAGGGCAGCGCTTCCGTTCACGCGGGTCCCCCTCCTGGTTGCCCCGGGACTCAAGGGGGCGGGGTAGGCTCCCGTCCTCCTCGCACCACAACTTCCTGCCCTGCCACCGCGTCACTTCCGCTTCCGTCCAGCAGCCCCGCCCCGCCCACAACCAGGCGGGCCGCGGACGGCGGAGGCAATCTGGGCAGCAAATGAGGGGTAGGCTCACTCTGTGACAAAAATAAAACGCGGGGTGGGCACCCACTTTCAAGCTCATCAAAACAGGGTGGGCACCCGTTATATAAATAATTAAAGAAGCGGGGTGGCACCCGCCATAGAAATAAAGTGAAAGGCACCACGATGTGGGGTGGGCACCCACCGGTACATATAAGCAAATAAGTGGCAATCACACTGGGGTTCCCCAAAAGGGGGGGTTCCCTCCCAAAGGGGGCTGTAGCACAGCGCTGCTCAGCCCAGGCTACTCCCTTTCAGGGGAAATTAAAGGATAGCGCTTCCAGGCGCTAGATGAAGCCAGAAATCCGGGAATTGAAAGAAAAGCACTCCCAGGCACAGGTCAAGTCCTTAAATTCCTGAAGGCATCAGGGATGCAGCGAAGCAGCTCCCAGGGCAGCCTAAAATCCATAGGGCTAGTAGGAGGGAAGCACAAAAAGGGATCCCCGAAGTCCTCCAGGCATCCGGGGGCAGGGTAGGGCCCAGGGAGGCAAACCTTCCCCTGGGCCCCAGCAGCAGCACGCTCCTGGTTGTTTCAAGTTGAACACAAGAACCTTTTTCATGGGGTCACAGCCCCTTTTTATACACAGAAATCCTTTGTCTACAAAGGTGCAGGCAAGAGGCAAACCAGATGCAACTGATTCCTGAGCACTTTGTTTTGCTCAGCTCCTCTGCCTATTCACAGGGTGGGTCAGAGACATCAGACACACCACAGGTGGTGGACCAAGCATTGTGGAGGGAAGGCCCAGCCCTATTCAGGTCCCAGGTGCACTCCTCCCTCCTGTCTACATGCAGATCTCTCCATTCACCACCGGAGCAGACCCATCCTGACTCCTGGAGCCAGGCACACCAGACAGTCAATTCACATTCACTGCACAGACATGCCAACTTCTAGAAGTGGCACTTCCACATTAGACACAATATATCCGCGCACATCATCGCGCAGCATTTAATCACACGAGTTTGCATATACCAAACTCGACCCTGCACTCCCCACACATCAGGAACTACCATGGACACACATATTCCCCATGCATTCCTATGGGAGGGCAGGCCAGTCTCACCACACATACACAGAGAGCGCACGCACTTTACACTGGACCACAGTGAAAAAGTGTGCAGAGGCCTAAAATCACCAACACCAGGTTACAGAAACAGGCTAGGAAAATGCAAAAAGTTTCGGGGTGAACCTGCCAAAAGGGCCAAGTCCAACACTTGCCAACCTCGGTCTCAGACAACTCGTCACCGCGCCCACCCACGCCGCCGGCAACATGCTGGACCCCATCTTCTCCACAAGCACCCACGTCGCCTTCAACCACACCACCGAACTTCACTGGACCGACCACCGCTGCATCCATTTCATCTTCAAGAAACCAACCACGCACAACCGCACCCAACAGCTGCCCCGTCGCTGCTGGAGCAAAGTCACCAAAGATCAGCTGACCACCACCCTTGCCCAGAACCCACCAACCAACCCCACCGACCCAGACACCGCCGCCTGCAACCTCCGACAGTGGATCAACGACTGTGCCAACACCCTTGCACCGCTCAAGAAACCCTCCATCAATCACACCAGCAAGAAAGCCGTATGGTTCACCGACGAGCTCTAGACCACCAAGCATGCTTGCCGGAAACTAGAGAAGAAATGGCTCCACGAACGCACACCAGACAGCCACACAGCCCACAAGGATGCCACCCGCAGACATCACCACCTCATCAGACTAGCCAAGAGATCTTCCTTCAAAGACCACCTGGATAACAACGCACACAACAGCAAAGAGCTCTTCAGCATCGTGAAGGAACTCTCTAACCCCAGCGCCAACGCCAATGACATCCCGCCCTCACAATAACTGTGCGACTCTCTGGCCACCTTCTTCCACCAAAAGGGCACTGCCATCCACAACAGCTTCAACACCACGACCACCCCGACCACGCCAGACTCCACCCCTGCGAACACCACCCGCACCAACCGCCTGACCTCTTGGACCAACGTCAATGATGACGAGACACGCAAGGTCATGAACTCCATCCACTCAGGATCACCCTCAGACCCGTGCCCACACCACGTGTTCAACAAAGCCGACGCAACCATCACACCCCAACTACGGAAGGTCATCAACTTCTCCTTCGAAACAGCAACATTCCCGGAAAGCTGGAAACACGCCGAAATCAACATCCTCCTAAAGAAGCCCAAGGCGGACCCCAAGGACCTCAAGAACATCCGGCCCATCTCCCTGCTCCCGTTCCCGGTGAAGGTCATCGAGAAAACCGTCAACAAGCAACTGACCCGTCACCTCGAAGACAATAACATCCTGGACCCATCCCAGTCCGGATTCAGACGAAACCATAGCACCAAGACAGCCCTCATCGCTGTCACAGACGACATCAGGCGCCAACTAGACAACGGAGAAACATCAGTCCTCATCCTCCTGGACCTGTCAGCCGCCTTCGTCAAGGTCTGTCACCGCACTCTAAAAACACGCCTCCAAGAAGCCGGAATCCGAGAGAAGGCCCTCAACTGGACCACGTCCTTCCTCTCCAGCAGAACCCAAAGAGTCAGCCTACCACCCTTCCGATTCAAAGCCACCGAAATCATCTGCGGCGTCCCCCAAGGGTCATCCCTCAGCCCGACGCTGTTCAACGCCTACATGGCCCCTCTCGCAAAAGTGGCCCGCCAGCATGACCCCAACATCATATCCTATGCTGACGACACCCAGCTCATCCTCTCCCTCACCAAGGACCTGCACACCACCAAAACCAACCTCCACCAGGGAATGAAGGCCGTCGCCGACTGGATGAGGAGCAGCCATCTGAAGCTGAACTCGGACAAGACGGAGGTCCTCATCCTCGGACCAACCCCCTCTGCTGGGGACAACTCGTGGTGGCCGACCACGCTGGGAACAACACCGACACCGACCAACCACACACGCAACCTAGAATTCGTCCTCGACTCCTCCCTCTCCATTTCGAAGCAGGTCTACGCCGTCTCCTCCTCCTGCTACAACACCCTCTGCAAGCTCCACAGGATCTACAAGTGGATCCCGACCGAAACAAGAAGAACGGTGACACAGGCCCTCGTCAGCAGCAAACTAGACTACGGCAACGCACTCTACGCAGGAACCCCAGCCATACACCTGCATTGACTGCAACACATCCAGAATGCCTCTGTCCGAGTGATCCTCGACGTTCCCTGCCGCAGCCACATCACCCCCCATCTGAGAGACCTGCACTGGCTCCCCGTCGACAAGAGGATCACCTTCAAGCTCCTCACCCACCCACACAAAGCACTCCACAGCGCCGGACCAGCCTACCTGAACAGCAGACTCAGCTTCCACACACCCACCCGCCAGCTCCGCTCCGCAAACCTCGCCCTCGCCGCTGTCCCCCGCATCCAACGAAAGACCTCCGGCGGCAGACCCTTCTCCTACTTCGCCACCAAGACCTGGAACACCCTCCCGACCCACCAACGGCAGACCCAAGACCTACTCACATTCAGAAGACTCCTCAAGACCTGGCTCTTCGAGCAGTAGCGCCACCCCCCCCTCCCTCAGCGCTTTGAAACCCTCAAGGGTGAGTAGCGCGCTCTACAAATGTACTGATTGATTGATTGATTGATTGCTGTAGTGCTACAACCTCTCCTGCTGAACCTCTCCGCTGGAATGAAAGCGTCTCAGTGGTAGTTTCCAAGATGTGTGACTGCACTAGTTCAACAGGCTCTGCATCCAAGCAGATCAGGAACTTTCCCCATCAAATGCCTGCTGTCACCTTAGCAGTTATGGCTTTGCTTCATTTACTGTAAGAACAGGCAGTGCACTCGCTCAAAATTTGGCCAGGCGGGCAGCCTAGCGCCTACTAACCAAAGAAGAAAAAAAAGTCTCCAGCAGCAGAAGCCCCACTCGAGGATCTCTGAGACATCTCTCCCTAGTCACAGAGCACGTTCATTAGCACATCTGAGTGACAGACCGTGCAGCTCATCCATTACGCCACAGAAGAGTCAGCGCACAGAATGTGTTTCTTAAGATCAGGTATCTGCACATTTCAGCGAGCTGAGGCACAAAACACATTGCACAATGACAAACCAGTCAGAGAGTCAGATTCCTGGCATCGGAAGCATTTTTGATTTCACACATTTAAAATATCTTTAAATAGTTTGCTGATGATAAAAAGCACGCAAAAAGACCGCAAGAAAGGCAGGAGCCACATTATAATTACAGACAGTTCAAGTGTCCCAGATTGATGCATAAGTAGCTCCTTCAGCCCTGGATCTTTTTTCCTAACATTGTTGGACTTGCTATCTTGATTTTATAAAGATAAAAAGGACCACACATTCCAGATGCAAATCAAAATTCTAGACTGAATGACCTGTTCCCGAATGAGAATGCTGTATGTATCTGTGTCCTCTCGCTCAAATGATCCACTGCAAGGAGCTGTTTGATCTGGTCTATAAAATCCTGTCTCTGCAAATTCCATCGCGGTGTGGCAGAATTTGACGTGTGCGCAGAACAGATGGCCCCCCGGCCATCTGACGCAAATCGCCACCATTGCGTCGGATGGCCGGGGGCCGTCCTACACATCGAAGAGGTTAAACATGATTTATTCTCAAAACAAATTTTGACGTATAAAAAATCTATACACTATTAATCATAAAAAAATCCACCTTTTTTGTGTACATCCAATGTAGGTGGATTATTTTCAGAAATATATTGTGCTAAATGGGAAGTTTTCCCATGCAAGCCCTTGACAGACAAATAAATGTACCTGCAATCTATTCATCAAAGTAACAGCTATGGCATTGCCAAGACATATTGGCTTTGCCAATGCTTGTTTTACATGGAATCTCATAGATTATCATAATAGACAAGCGTTTAGGTATTGGTTACTCCCCCTGTCAAACCTTGTTTTCTGGAATTTCATTGGTGTTTGGGACTGGCTTCACAACGCAGTTGTCTTCCATGACTTGTGTGATCACCAGAAAAAAAGAGTTGTAAGAAACATTACTAAGAGAAGCCCTGTGGCATTGCTGACATATTGATCTTAAATACAAGCATTTGATTGGAAAAAAAAGATGTGTTCACCCAAGAAGTGGCATGATTGCTCATAGCTATTAGGACATTTTTAAGTCGAAACCCAAGTCATATAGCTAGGAAGAGCCTTTGCATGGTGCAGGCCTGTGACCAATACAGTACGAAGAGGGTTCACATTGTGAAGTCTCTGATAGATATTATAGTAGGGGTTTTACATTGTGAGTAACTCCCTGCCAAACAACATATGCAGGGCTTTACATTTTGAACTCTCTGACAAATGCAATAGGAAGGGGGGTTTATGTTGTGAGCTTCCTGACAAATATAATAGAAAGGGGTGTTACATTATGAACTTTTAGAAATATAAAAGGAAGAGGTTTCGTACATAGGTCCCTTTGTAGGTCTGAACCCAGGAGGGAGGGAGAGAGAGAGAGAGAGAGAGATTATGTCCATGTCAATGTTGACTTTAGGCCTCCCTAAATTGTTTGTTGGGTCTCCCTTTGCAGAGACAAAATGTTCTTCTTTATGTTATTGTTAAAAACAACAAACTTATTTTAGTGATTGATTAATGTGGTGACAAAGATAATAGTCTTCTCAATTTACATTGTGAACGGCTTGACAAAGCCAGTAGACGTAAATCTTTTGATTGTGAAAAGCCCCCTTACTTCCAATAGTTCCTTAAAGAGGCATTGCTGATTTTTAACCCCTTTAGTGCTGCGAACGTCCAACGGTCGTCGCGTGCACTACCTCGCTAGTGCTGCGCACGACCGTTGGACGTCCGAATCCCGTTAGCGCAATCGGACGTCCGCACTGGGGCGGAATGTTCGACGCGCTAAACGGGTTAACATAATGTTTGTATAGATTGGTAGTTCTATAGTGCAAATCTAGACAAAAGGCAGCAGAGTGCTGTAAAGGGTCAAAGACAGGCATCAATAGGAGTGACAGGAGAGCTAACTTGGTTGTGGACAAGTAATGCATGTTGAGGTGGTGCTTTAAAGAGATGCGTCTTAAACCCTTTGCTAAGATGTTGAAGCGTTGGGGTGGTCCTGATGGATACGGTGAAGTGGTTCCCGATCCTGGCTCCATAAACAGAAAACGCCTACAGCCTGTTTTGTTCTTTTTTACACTTCTTAGCCAGCAATATGATGGTGTCCTGGCTGTGAATGTGCAAAGAACCATCAGAGTTGGTGAGGTTTTTGGCTTGATGAGTGTGGATGCTGGTTGTTATGGCTTTGTAAATGATGCAGCTAGTTTTGAAGAGTATGCTAGTAGGCAAAGGAGAGCCTGTGGAGTTCCATCAGGATGGGAGTGATGTGATCATATTATGCCAGGCACTGTATGAGACATGCTACAGAAGGTAGGATGCCCTTAAGGGGTTCCATTGTGGAGTCTGGGAGGCCATGGTGCAGGTTGTTACTATCATCCCAATCTGGGAGTATGAGTGCTTGAACAGCAGTTCTGAAGTCACTTTCTGGAAGAAATGGTTTCACTTTCTTAAAAACGAAAGTTGTTACAAGTCCTCCTTTGTTTTTTGGGCAATGTGCTAATTGGGGGGGAAGTTGGTTTCCAGGGTGAATCCAAGTAACTTTGCATTCAGTGAAAGCTGGAATTCGAAGCTGTTAAGGTCCATGCCATTGTGCTAGATTTGTTCTATTTCTTGTTTGTTGTTCTTGGCAAATAATAGGAATATGGCTCTAGTTGGGTTGAGCTTCAGGTAGTTGCTGGACATCCAAGTCTGGATGATGTGCAGGCTGTGTTTGAGGCACTGGCTGTCTGAAGCAGACGAGACTTTCAATTAGAGTTCTGTATCATTAGCATATTGGGGAATCTAAATGCTGTAATCTTAGAGTAGAGCCCCAAGTGACTCAATGCAAAGATTAAAAATACCAGGAGACAATATGAATCCCAGGGGACTCTACAGGTGATAGGGATCTTCTGGGAACTGGAGATGCCCATGTGAACAAACTTGTATTAGTTGGAAAGGTAGGAAGAGAACAATGAGGGACATTGCGGGTCAATCCCATTCATGATTGCAGGGTACATATGAGGGTGGGATGATCGACTCTGTCAAAGTCAGCTGAGAGTACCAGCAATATCATGAGGTAGGGGACATCTTCATCTGGGATAATGAGGGGATTGTCTATGTTGAATAAGGTAGCGGTCTCCATGCTGCTGTGTGATCTGAAGCCGGAAAAATAGTTGTGTACAATTTCAAATACATAGAGTAAGTCATTTTCCGTGGACATCTCTACTACAGTAATCAGGGATAGCAGTTCCCAACTTTGGCTTCCGATGGGGTACGCTTAAATCTGTCCTTGCTGCCCCTTGTCTATGAGGTAATGAAGGAAGTGGCAGGAGTAGGGCCCTTTCCCTTTCCTTTTCCTTTTCCTTTTCCCTTTCCCTTCCTTTTTCCTTTTTCCTTTTCCCTTCCCTACCCTTCCCTTCACTTCCATTCCCTTCCCTCTTTCCCCCACTCCCAAACCCACTTCAGGCAGCAAATTAGAGATTGTTGAGGGGGCACAGCTGGGGAATAAGGATCAACTTTTTGAAGCCTTGACATGCCAAAGGGTCTGTAATGCCCCTTATACTAACCCATGCATTTGGGTGAACTAACATCCATTCACCTTGTCTGATCACAAGTTGAGTAGCTGCAATTCTGTAGAGTAATCAATGCAATCCGATTGCCACACCTTATTGTATATAAATCCAAATGAAGGGGCAGATTTACGAGCAAGTGACGCATCTACAGAGATGAGTCACATTCCTTGCACCACCCTAAAAAATGCTTGCACCACAATTGATGCGCTGTATTTACAATACGGCGCACCATGGCGGAAGGAATGACAGATGCGTCTGAAATTCTGATGCATTTGTTGGGGCAAAAGTCACGCATTGCTTCAATTGTGTCGCAAGCACAATGCAACTCCAGCAACGTATTTTGTAGCCTATTCCCACTACACTGCGTCACTCCTTACACCTGCTTTAAGCAGGCATAAGATTTTGACGCAGTGACGTTCTAAAAGTGACGCAGTGAAATCTTGTAGATTTCACTGTGTCACTTTTATGAGGCTTTCCTGCGTAGGAACGCCTCCCTGCATACATTACACCTGGCGCAGGTACAATATCACGCATCTCCCTAAATGCGTCACATTGTAAATAGGGCACATTTTTTGCACCGCCATTGTGTCACAAAAAGTGATGCAATGGCGGCGCAAAGAGGCGGTAGGGGCTTGTAAATCTGCCCCGAAGTCTGTTTTGTAATAGATATTTCACATTCATGTAAATGAAAAATTTGAGTCCAAGTAACACAAACAGTAATTGAGCCACTGCCAGGCCTAACTTGTAGCTTCCTCCTCACTAATGAATACAATTCTGCCGAGGCAGATTCTATCTGAGAGCCTGCTGCAAATTCTAAATGGACACTGGAATGGTGATTCATACAGGGTTAATTTCCTTTTAATTACATTACCACCATTAGTTTAACTTCAGACTGCCTCTGATCTCACCCTTTTATTACGCACTGAGGAAACTCTCATTCTAGGCCTCGTCTCTCATTATCCCATAGAGTACCCTATACCATTCAAGGTGCTGCCTCGGTTAGTGTAGCCTAACCATCTATTTCATGATATAGCTGTATACGTTTTCGGAACAAGACACTGAAATAGTGCAAGAGAGGGCCCTGGGGCAGCATGGCAACCTATACATTGTCTGCTGCCATTGCAATGCATCAGATCGCAGTGTACAATGATGCAAGGCAGGCACACTGTTCTGTAGCTTGCAGGCCTTTTTCATGAAGCACACCTGCTGTGCTGCAACATAATTTGATTAAGGAAGAGAAGGCATTTAAACTTGGGGTCGCGTGGAGTAACACTAAGGCCCAATGGCCATATACATGAGGGGTCAAGTGATGCTCTTCTCCTCTTGAGAATTTACAACTACTAAAATAATCGATCTGGGGACAACTTCTCTAAAACTCTGGATGTAACTAGGATCTATTAATTTGACAATTTCACTTCACTTCGAGGACATCTGGGCCTACAAAGCGCAAAATACAGAACCGAAAGCTTTCCAGCACAAGTGATGTTAGAAGGTTCCGGTGTGTAAACTTACAAATACCCGATTTTTGGAATGCCAATATACAGAGTACAACCCACTTCTAATTTTCACACTGCTACCTGTGTTACGATTTAATTATTGATCCTAGTAAATTGTTGTGATTTGACGAATTCGAATGAGGAGATCTACCGGTATTTATGAATTAGTTGGTGTATATTCACCTTTTTTCTGCCATACAAACTGAAAACAGTGACATAGATTGCCTACATATCAACTATTGTGGCCTACCATGACCAGTTATTCCCCATAATCAAACCTCACGATATCATACATGAGCCCTGACGAAGTTCCACAGGAACGAAACGCGTTGGCTGATGCTGAGGCTTTTTTAACCAACAAACTGAACAATAAAGTTTTTTGAAGACCTTTGGAAATTGACTGAACGGTACTGTTTTCTGCACCGTCCTTTTTGGATAATCTTTAAGGAAGTGAAGGCATTGATCCCCATACTAATGCTATCTGGGATTTCCATAGAATCTGATCTTGCCTCAGGGCATGGCAGAACAGTCTTGACATGGGACCGTAGTGTGGTCCCGCCACAGCACCCCCAGCAATGCCATGGCCTCCACCAGGTTCAAGTGTGCACTCTGTTGTCCTGCCTGCTGGGAAGTAAGGCAACTCTGGCGCACTGTCTCCAACAGGCCACACAGCCATGTTTGCCTCTGAATCGCCCAGTCATTTATAAAACAGAATGGGAAGTTGAGGCTGGTGCTCCTTCTGTTGAAGCTTCTCATTTGTCTGTACTGTATTGTGTCTGGATGCAGTTGCAACTTTCAATGCACCCATCTGTATTGTATCTGTTCTTTGTATAAGTGAAGCTTGCTCTGCTACAGGTTTATCAGTCATCCTTCTGTGTGTGAGGGAAGCTTGCCCTTCTGCTACCTGTGCTTCAACTGATGTTTATGTTTGGGAAGCTTGTCTTGCTACTTCTGTGCTGTACCTGCCCCATATGCATATGTTTGAGTCTGTGTTGTGTGTATGTTTGTGAATTAATAAAACTGAACTGCTGCTATTAGCTCATCTGTGCATATGAGGGAAGCTTGCACTGTTGCTGCTATACTTAACCTAGGTTAGCTGTGTTACTAAAGTTTGAGACAAACTTTTGATTATGCTAAAGCTAAAACTATTGGCATTCTTCTATTACAATAATTCCACACAAGGCTCAGCAAAAAGTTTGACTTAGCAGGGATGCATTGGTTTCCCTAAGACAAAGAAGAACCAATTGGATGAATTTGAGTTCTGGGAGTCAATAATTATTTAATGTTCCCCAGGCTAACCACTGTTCTGCATCTAAATGCGGAGGCTATAGGGTGGCTATAGGGTGGTGGCAAAACTTGAAGAGGCAAGATATTGATTTTTTTGCCTATTGGTACAAGTTCTTCTCAATCCAGCAGAAAAGGGGGAAATGATGGAAGAAAAACACCTCGGCCAAACACATTACCTGTGGATTACTCATGCAAATGACAGGAAGGGGAAATGTGTGCAGATCATCTCAATGTGGCATCCATTAGCTAGTTTTCCGCTAGCTGTAGCTTCCTATTATCCTAGATTTAGGGCATGATTTAGAGTTTGGTAGATGGGTACTTCTTCACAAACGTGATGGATATCCGGTCCACCTTATTGCAGGTGCCATGAGATATAATGGAGTAACCCTTCCACCAAACTCTAAATCAGGCCCTTAGTGGTTTTTTGCCTCATGGTCCATCCTGAATCCAGACTCATCAATGTATTTGTCAGAGCCACACATTTCTCAATGTATGAGATCCATGTACAAATCTGTTTGCATTATGAAAATATAAAGAACATTTTAAAAATGTTTTTGTTCAATGACTATTACGTACTATTACATACTGTCTTTACATATTCTCAACTTGTGGTAATGTGGCATTTTGATTACCTGTTTATACTATTCAATAACAATGGAGCTGCCTGGGCTCAGTAACTGGGGGCCAGATTCACAAAGGCAAACATACACTTTTGTGTACGTTTTTTGATTGGTTGCTAATCACAAAGAGATTTACGAGTAGAATCTTTGCGAGTGCAGAGTCTCGCACATAAAAGGACCTATCTTTTTATGTGCGAGACTGCACACTCATAAAGATACCTGCAGGAGCGGCCCGTGCAGGTAAGAGCGGTGGGGCGGGGTGTGGCAGGAGGATGGGAGTGTGAAGTTGACAGACGATGACGAGGTAAAATAAAATTCTTAAAATGAAAAACACTCACCTTGCACTTGCCACATCCCCGACTTGGCAATGCGGCGAACGCAAGGTAAGTGTTTTTCTTTTTTTTAAATGTTATGTTACCTTTTCGTCGTCTTTCGACTCCCTGCCTCACCGCTCTTACCTGCATGGGCAACTCCTAGATACTACTTGTAAATCCCTTTGTGAATAGCAAAGAATCATATCCTTACACAAAAATGTACATTTACCTTTGTGAATCAGACTCTGAGAGTTCTGTATTTACTCCCCATGCAAAGTCCCAGACTCATTCCTGATATGACTTTAAAAGGGATAGCTGGGTAGGTGTTTTTGGATTCACATCGGCTGTCAGGAATTCAAAGATACTGTCTGTGATCTGTAATTAGTGACTCCGTTTATCGGAGCTGAGGAGATTGCCAGCTGTTGAAGCCCTGTGTTCCTTGAATTCCTCTATAAGTTGAAAAGTGAGGTTGTCTTGGCTCAATTCCTGCAGTTGTTTCCTGATTTACTGATTGCTGCACTTCTGCTGTTAAATCGGGGTTATTTTACAGCAGAATTTTTTTCTTATTCTTATTATACATCAGTTCTTATGAGCTGTTTATGCTCTTCTGTGTGGTGAAGATCAGGACAGTGAACTGACACTGAACTAGTCCATACAGCAACATGGCCACCCAAAATTATAACATTAGTGTACCTCAAGATTTTTGGGCTACTGGATCTGAACCACCTATTAAGTGGGTGGAATGGAGAGCTTACTTCACTAAATACATTGAGGCTGTGGAAGAACCTGGGAAGATGGCTGCTGCCCAAAAGAAAAGAGTACTTCTACATGCTTTAGGTCCTGCAGGGTTGAAAGTGTATACTCAAATGACTAAGATTGCAGTTGCTGGACACATTAATGTTTTTGATTTAGCCTTACTCCGTCCTGATAATTATTTCATGCCTAAGGTTTGCATAGGTATTACGCAATTTAAATTATTTCAAAGAAAACAATGTAAATCTGAAACTGTTGATGGTTACGTATCAGAAAGTAGGAAGTTAGCCTTGGATTGTAAATTTGGCACACTGCATGATGATTTTTATAAGAGATCAGGTAGTTATGCATGCTTCCAATCCATCTATACAAGATAGACTTTGGATCAACGGTGATGCTCCTCTGGAAGAAATCCTTGCCTTGGTCTGCAAGGTGGAGATGTCTAGCAGATGTGCTGTTGTTCTCAAAGATGATGCGCAAAACTCCCTGGTGGGCAAAATCAATTTTAATGCTAATGAAAAATTGGATAAATTTGGCCCGGCAAGGTTTGACAGACCAGGTTCATCTAGATTTGGTAGTGGAAGCGCCAAACCTAGAGTACAAATTAGGTGTTATAGGTGTGGCAGTCTAGATCATTTGACTCGTAGCAAACTCTGCCCAGCGGTCTAACAAAAGTGTAGTAATTGTGGCATTATGGCCACTATTCCAAAGTTTGCAAGTGTAGAACTTCTAAAGTTAAATTTGTGAATGATTTTGATGAGGATTTTGACCTACAGAACAAATATGAGGATGACTCTCCTGTTGATGACTTGGTTATGAATGTTAGTGGCAATCTAGTACTTAATATAACTGACACACTTTGTAAAAACAAGCCTGGATGAGTATAGGTGGTGTTGAACACAAAATCTATGCAGACTCTGGTTCCCCTTATACAATTATTAATGAGGAATTATGGAATTAATCTTTTGTATCTAAAATTGGTAAACATTTGATTCAACCTGATATTCATCCTGAATGATACAGTGCGGAAAAAATCGATTTACTTGGGTATGGATGGTTATGTTTCGAATTCAAGAACAGGCAGAACCATGGTAAACTTTATGTAGCTATAGCAGGTCTGCCGGTTCTAGGTTGGCTGGATCAAACAGAACTGCATATTATATATGATCCTAATAGCAAAGAGCAGGTACTTATTGTTGATGAAAGTAGCACTTTAGGAAAAAGAGTGCAATGTCAATTTCCTAGTGTGTTTAAGGACAAGTTGGGCAATCTTTTAGGTTTTGAACATTTAATTCGCCTCAAATATGACGCCATTCCCAAAGTCCATAAATGTTGGAATGTTCCCTTTCTTATAAGAGAAGAGGTTGAACAGGAACTTAATGTAATAGAGCCTATTGAAGCTTCGGCCTGGATTTCTCCAGTGGCTATTGCCAGACAAAGTAATGGTAAAATTAGGCTCTCTGTGGACTTGCGCCTCTTAAACAATAACATCGTAGTGGACCAGTTTCCCTTTCCAAAAATTAACAAAATGGTTACATGCTTGAAAGGTGCCAAGTGGTTTTCCACCATCGACCTTTCATTTGCATGCCTTCAAATTTTCTTATCTCCTGAATCAAGAAAGCACACTTCCTTCATAACACCTTTTGGCTTCTACCAAACCAAGCGAATGCCTTTGGTTCAGCTTCAGCGGCAGCAGTTTTTCAACACCTTATGTTTCAATTATTTAATGAAGTGGAAGGTGTTACCTTCTCTCAGGATGACATTTTGTTTTTTGGTGCAGACAGATAGGAACATCAATCCAGGCTAATTACTGTATTGAGGATTTTACAAGAAAAGGGTCTCACTGTTGAACCCTCGAAATGCAATTTCGCCCAAAATAATGTTACTTATTTGGGCCATGTGATTGATGAAAATGGAGTGAGACCTAAACCTTCTCTGGTTTCAGCAATAGAGAATGCCTCTACTCCACTCAGCAAAGATGGTGTAAGATCTTTCTTAGTGATGGCTGAGTTTGTGCTAAATATGCACCTAACTTTGGAGACAAATGTTACAACATTCGTAAGTTACTCAAACAAAAATGTCAATTTATTTGGTCTCCAGAATGTGGGAATGATTTCATGGGTATCAAATCACCCATCACTAAATCTACTGCCTTATGTAGTTTTGATCCTTTAGCTGACAGTGTAATTACTACTGATGCTAGCAATAAGGGATTGGGCGCTGTGTTGTCTCAAATCGACTCTACTGGGAAAGAACATATTATTGAATATGCCTCCAGATCCTTGTCTCTGTGCGAAGAGTAGTATCCTATTATCTAAAGGGAAGCGCTTGCTTGTGCATGGGCCTTAGATCATTTTAAGTCATTCATTTGGGCAAAGACGCCCACCTTGCGTTGTTTTCACAAACCGTTAATCAAAATTTTGTCCTCTCGTGGTTCAAAAAAATTTCCTCTAGGCTAGTCAGAATATCCTTGCGCATGCAAAGCTTCACATATAAAATTGTCTATACCCCAGGCAAAAGCAATGTTATGGCTGACTTCTTATCTAGAATGCCAGTCATGTTGGAAAAATAAGAAGACGATAAATAGAATGACTTCCAGGTTACATTTGTACATGATCAAGGACATCCTACGGTCACAAAGGAAGAGTGGGAACAAGAATTAAAAAAAGATGTTGTTTTGCAAGAAATAATTACATATGTCATGAATGGTTGGCCCGCAAGGATGCACTTAGTGAAGTCAGCAGACCTTTTTGGGAAGTTCGATCTGAACCTTCTTATAGCAATGGGTTTTTGCTATGTGGTGAGAAAATTATTCCACCATAAAGTTTGCGTGCGTCTATTGTGGATTTATGTCATGAAGGACATTCTGGCATATGTAGGACTAACCCCCAGATTCATCAAAGTAACGTTTTGCGAGTCCTTATTAGCGAATTTTAAGGAATCGCTATTAAAGACTCGCAAAACGGGATGCATGTAGAAATCGCAATATTTTATGCGATTTCTACTGCTTCCTTATTTGCTATTCGCTAATTGCTAATCGCAAATAAGGAATGGCTTTCCCATTAATTCCTATGGGCCTAAAGTCCCATAGGAATGAATGGGGACACCCTGTAGCACCCCTGAAATGGTAATGTACACTGGTGTTGCGCACACACATGTCCAAAGGACATGTGTGTGTGTAACATACAACTTAGAAAAATGCACTAAAGTGCATTTTTCTACGTTTTTGCTATTTACCACGTAGTTAGACTTCGCGGTAAATAGCGGCCCCAGATTGCGAATTCGCAATTTTAAAATGGTTCCTGAATTGCATTTAAGGAACCTCAAATTGAGATTCCTTAAATGCAATTAATCGCAATTTAGTGATTTCTAGAATTGCGATTTTTGCATTTGGGATGATGAATCCCAAATGCAAAAATAGGGCTCGCAAAGGGCCAGATTCTCAGAATCTGGCCCTTTGCGAGCCGATTTCGGCTTGATGAATCTACCTGTAAATCTCTTTTAAAAAGTTTATTTTGGTGGCCTGGCTTAGATAAGTTTGCAGAAAGAATTGTGAGAGAGTGCAGTGCTTGTTCTTGTGCTGATAAATCCTTACAAACCTTACGTCCTCCCATGTCTGAGGCAAATTTTCTCAAAATCCTTGGGAAATTGTAGCTATTGATATAATGGGTCCTGTTATGGATTGTCACCAGAGTACATACAAGTATGTTGTTGTTCTCATGGATTTATTTCATGTTGGCCTGTCGTGAAGGTTGTTGATGCCACTGATACTGATGTTGTTTTGACATGTTTCAATGATATTTTTGTTTCAAAGGGCATTCCTCATGTTTGTTAAGTGACAATGGCGTTCAGTTTCTCTCGAAAAAGGCAAAAGCTTTCTTTGAAAAACTTGGTATCAAACATAGAACCACCTCTTTCTTTTACCCTAGTGGAAACGGCATGGTAGAACAGTGTAACCGTGTGTTGAAGGGCACTATCCAATTGGCTATTGGTGCTTGAGATGACTGGACCACACAGGTTGGTAAGATGGTCCTATCGCGTCACCAACAATGATGCTACCGGTCTGTCTCTCTTCCTGATAATGCAGTGATGTAAACCCAGGTTGAAATTCAATCCTGGGTGGTTATTCACTCCTGGTGTGGAACAATGGTCCAAAGAGGATGTTTGGAACAGAATGGAAAAGGTACATGACAGAAGTAAGAAGTATGTTGATGACAACTATGGTGTCAAAATCCCACAGATTGCCATTGGTGATTGGGTACGTGTTAAGAAACCTGGATACGTTGGTAAAGGTGATAGTTGTTTTTTTAACCTGAGGAGGTGGTGGAGTTTTGCAAAATTCTGTAAGGCTTAAAAGTGGAAATGTTTGGAATTTGAGGAGAGTGGCCAAGTCTGGCAACATGAATGATAATCGTATAGCAAGTTGCTGTTATGACTGGTTGGATGAGAATAATTCAAGTCAACCTGCTTCTCTGGCAAGTCAGTCAGTTCCCATCATTCACACAACTGACGATGTAAGTCTGGCAGTTCCTATTATTCCCACCACTGAATATGTACTACTTACTATGGAAGTGGTTAATGATACTGATAATCAGGATGTTTCTCAAAGAATTGTAAGAGAAAGGAAGGCTCTGGGTTGGCTGAAAGATTTCATTGTAAACAACTCAAGAACTCTTCTGTACTATTGTGCCAATATATATGGTGCATTGCATTCTGCTGTTCAATCAAACACTTTGAATTGTATCTTTTTTTTTATTAAGCATTTTTGTGTTTATTTTCTTTTCTTTGTTTTTTTTAGTTATTCTATTTAAGGTGGGGTGTGTTGTGTGTTGCTTGGTTACGAGGAATGCTTGCAAGCATTCCTAGAATGTCTATATGTGAACTGCGAAGGTTGGACCAGTTATAAGAAGGACACCCATGGAACTGCTGCTGCCTTTGTGCGCTCTTCAGCAATAAAGGAATATACAACATTCCTGCATCCAATGCCTTACTTAACATACCACCTGTTGGGGTGTGAGGTTTTGAATCTGATGGTGCATGTTAGATTCTCTGACAGAGTGGGCCATCATATACAAGCTCTATTTCCTCTTTTTCAATAGGATTGTGTGGTATCCTGGTCTCTTCTCTGTCTAATCCTTTCTCTGTGTTATGTACTCTGCTGCTCAGCTAGTCTAAGTGATGTCACAGAATGTTCCCTGTGTGTATGTTTGAGTGGAATTGTCAGTTGCTGTATGTGGGACTGATTTTCCTGATACTACTTTCAATACTACTACACCCAACATATCCTCAAATGTTCCTGTCCTGACTGAACTAAATAAATCTACCATTTGGATAAAACTACATCTCAGTCTACCTCATTTCTTGAATTTCACACTGGCGAAAAGCAGAAAAGGACTCAATTGGGACAAAAGGGCATTGCTGAATTTAAAAGAGGAGTCATCAATACTACAAAGAGAAGAAGAGTCAGTAAGTATACTTTTAAAACAGCCTATTTGAAGCCTCCTAAATGGAAATGTCCCTGGGAGCCACACCGGTGTCTGTTCCCATCAGACAGCCTCAGCCCAGGGCATGGTTTCAGGCCCTGCTGATATAATGTTACTCATCACGCTTGATGTAAGAGTGTTTTGTACCTGTGTCTGGTATTTATTTGGATTACAACCGCATGAGAATACTGTAAATCCTAAGGGCATTTAAACAAGCACTGTTGATCTAAAATTACATTGGAGCCAACTTGGACTTTCACTGGCTGTACTGGTTTTGAGTGAGAGTCTGTTGACTGGGGTGGTCTCACTCTTTTCATCAGCAGTTGTAAACTTCTGTCTGCTTTTCTAGCCAAATAGAGTTTGTATTCATTTGACTTCACGGGGAGCCGAGAGCTTAGCAAAAGAAAAAAAAGTTGCTGCAGTGTTTTCATTTTAATCTGTATTTCTACAACCTTCAGTCATGGTGTAGTTCACTTTTGGAGGACAGCCTGATATTGCATCAAAACAGCTCTGTGTGTATTTTTAAAATCTTTCACCACACTCTTCTTTTTTAATTTAAATGAAATGAAATACTAGTATTTGTAAAGCACACAGCTACCTCCGAAGTGATGTCCCGGCGCTTGGGGCCCTCATGGGAAGATTAAGCAAGCTATTGCCCAGAATCACATGGTGCTGGGCTAACCTGCCGCCGCACTGGGGATTGAACCGTGAACCCCGTAGTCCGTAGTCTGGCACCCTGGCTGCTGCGCCACGACTCTAAACAACCTGGGGGCAGATTTACAAGCCCTTTGCTCCTCTTTTTCAGCCGCTGTTGCGTCACTTTTGTGACACAGCGGCAGCGCAAAAGATGCACCATGGTGCGGGGTATTTACAACATGATGCATCTGGGAGATGCGTCACATTGTAAAGCCCTGCGCCATAAGGAGGCGTTCTGGCGAAGGGGGGGGGGCGTTCCGCTGCAGGAACACCTCCTAAAAGTGGCTGAGTGAAATCTACAAGATTTCACTCAGTCACTTTTAGGCCAATGCTGCATAAAAACCCTGCGCCTGATGCAGCATTGGACAGATATGGCCCCCCAGAGCATTGCTGGAGCTGCGTCGCGCTTGCAACGCAACTCCAGCAATGCGCCACTTTTACGGCACAGATGCGTCACGCATCTGTGCCGTTTTTGCCCCATGGTGCGCTGCATTGTTCGGATGCGCCACTTATTGTAAACTGCCCCCTGGACTCACCCTTGAGCTGCTGCATTCGAGCCTTGAGGGCTCGCGTAGGAGGCTAATTGTTCTTTTCATCTGCGGGGCATTTTTTACGTTCTAAGTCAGAGGAACACTTTGTCGCTTCCCTGGTGATGTGTCATTCAATAATGCTGCTGCAATTCCTTCCATGTTTTCCTGGATTACCGTGCACACACATCTAAGGCAGCGTGTGATCTTTGGGATTTCTGGACAACGCTGCCAAAGTAAATCCACAATGCCTTTAGACATTCTCATTCCTTTCAAACAAAGGCAGTTTGGTGGTCGCTTTGACGTTTAATGTCAAACGCCGAAAAAAAGGAATATATATTAATAACTGTTTGACTGCTCCAGTCTCCAGAAGTGAAGCTACTGGTACTGTTTTTGATCTATTTCAACTTCCTCCTTCAGCAGGGGCTTGAAGTTCAGAACTGAGTGGTTGTTCCATTTTGATTCGGGTGAGTTGTCGCTCACCGGCAGAAGGATTCCCCTGTGCTGTACCTTGTACTTTAATTACTACTTGAAGTTTACTTGCATTTTGCTTTTACAGGAGAGTAGGGTGCATAGCATGAGGCTTTACACAGTCTCATGAGAAATATGTGTGGTGGGTACTTTTTTTGTTCATGTTGTACATACATTCATATTTGTCATGACATGATGTACATGCATTCCTCTTTGTGGTGACATTATGCACTTGTATTCATTTTTGTGGCGACAGTATGTACTTGTATTCATTTTTGTGGCGACAGTATTTTCCTGCATGTTTTTCATTGCTGGTTCTTTCTTACTTATCTAGTTTCTCATTCTTCTTTTGAGTCAACTAGTGCTGATGTTCTAATCTACTGTTACTATTCTACTACATTAATTGATACTGCGAGTGATTTACATGAAGGTATGGGTTGTGTACCTTATGCTTGTGTCTTTGAGGTTAGTCTTGATGAGGGTTCCTTTTTTCAACTATACTTTATTTGTCTTTACTAGTGCTGGGGTTCTTGCATTTTGCTTCCCATACTATACTGGAAAGGTGTTTGGATGTGATATTTCTATCATATCATTTTGAGGAGGTGCATTGCGACCTCGAATTGTGTGTATTTTCCTGGTGGTGGGCAAGTTACTGAGCTCAAACCTTTTTGATAGTAAATTCTGAAGCTCATACTACTGATGATGGGGCATATTACGTTCCCAATTTTGCTTGTGTTTTCAGGTGTGGACTTAATTGTTACGTCCAAACCTTTTCTGTGTGGTGGTGGGATCTTCTGTGGATGGATTCTCAAACCACTTTTACGGTGCACTTTCGCTCCATTTTTGCATTTACTTTTGTCTGGTGGTGGACATTTGCTGTTTTCAAGTTTCTCCTGGGTGGTGATAGGTCCTTCTGATACTGTTACTCAAACCACATTAAGTGAGCATTTTCGCTCCATGTTTGCATTTACTGTTGTGCGCAATGCATTTTGTTGTTCTGGGTGTTGGGAAGCTTCTGAGGGCTCAAAGCTACTTGCTTTTATGTTTATTGTGTTGCTTTTTTTTATTGCACACACATCTCTACTGTTGAAAGGTTGGGTGTGAGTGTTTTGTATCTTTCAACCTGTTCTTTCTTTCTCTTAACTTATTTGTTCTCACATCTATACCTCTTGCCTCTTTAGTTGTTATTGTCTCCGTTAGGGATGGAGGTGTGTAGTATCCTGCTCTCTTCTCTGTCTAGTCCTTTCTCTGTGTTCTGTACTCTGCTGCTCAGCCAGTCTAGGTGATGTCACAGAATGAAAAGGGGGGCCCTCGGCCTCCCCGCCCGCACGGCGGTGCGGCGATCCCCTCTCCCCTTGCCTCCCGGTGGTGGGGGGCGTGATCTACCGGCGTCCAATGATTACGCGGGAGGTGTGCACCACACCACTGGTCGGCCGGCGCCCGATGCCTGACCCAGAAGGCGTGGTGCAGACTTCCGGGTCAGAGGGGCGGGCGGTGAGGGGCGGGGGGAGGGGGCGGCCCGCCCTCTCCCCGCGTCCCCGGGAATAAAGGAGGGGGGATCGCTCAGGTGGCCCTTCTTTTCGCCTGACGCTCCCCCACACTGGTCGTGCCCCGCGCTCGGGGCCTCCTAATTTTCTGTTCTTATCTTTCAGGTCAAGGATTGCCGCTGGAGTGTGTGTGAGCGCGATATTAGAAGCAGACAGTCGGAGCGTGGATCGTACGTGCCGGAGCGTTCACCTGGGACGTAGAATACGCAGGACGTCGACGGTAAGAGGTGAGCGGGGGGCTTGCATTTCATAGCTTCGTGTGGCCGCCGGGTGGGTCTACGTTAGAGTTTGGCCACCCCTAACAATCGGAATAGCCGGTGTGTTGCGGTCGCAGGTGCGTGGTGCTCATAGCCCCCTGCGTATCCTCCGTCTGGTGAAGGTACAAGGTGTACAGGTTTGCAAATCTGAGCAGTAAGAGTGTTGGACAGTAGACAGCAAAATGCCGGGAGCTAAGGGGGCTAAGGGTACGAAAATGGAGATGATGTTGCAAGCCATGATGCACAGAATGAATGCCAGTGATAAGAGATTGGGTAAGGTTGATAGCCTAGAGGCTCGCATGATGGAGAGGATTGATGATATTGCAGGCCCACGCGGTAGGCCCAAATGTTACTGCGCCTTTGCAAGAAGGGGATTCCAACTCCTCACCTAAAAGGAGCAAGACCAAGAGATCATGGCGCAGCGCACCCGCTCCTGCCCCTATGGCTGTTCCCACTACTCCTGAGCCGGTAGTCCCGGCTCCCGTGGCACCGGCTCCTGCCTTGCCATCAGGGGCCCCTCCTGTCGGGCCGGCCCTGCCTTCCCCTGTTTGGCCGCTTCTGTTGCCTCCCGTGCCAGCACCCATAGGGCTCCCCCGCCGGTAGTGCCGGCAGCAGTGCCAGATTCTGAAGCTCCGATCCCGCCCAAGCTAACTGCGCAGATAGCGGCTATACTTCCTTGGCTGCAGAAGGGGGGTATGATGCCCTCAACGCTAGATCATACCGTTGAGGCGGCCAAGATGGTGGAAAAGATCACGGCAGCAACAGTTGCCAGTGGGGCTGCGGGCTCCTCTTCTCCTTCTTCTGCAGGTATGAATGCCGCCCAACCGAATGGAAGCAACAGTGGACCGGCTCCAGTGTCTGGTAATGGTAAGGAGGTGGCTTTGCCTCTCTTGGGGGCAGTTCGATCCCGTCTAGGAGCAAAGATTTGGCGCAACATGTTTCGCGGACAGTAAAAGAAATGATTTGGGCGGGAAAGTATATTTATATTTTCTCTCTGTTATTGGACAATAGGGAAATGGAGTATGCCAAAATACTTAAAGAATGTATTGGCAGCGATGGCTTGCTATCAGAGCAGGATAGTAGGGTGGAGCGAGCAGTACCCTGGGGAGGCATGGAAGGAATATGATGTAAATTTGTCAAGACTCCAGGCACGATAGCTAGCGTTAGTGCAGTTCAAGCGAAAACTCAGCGACAAACTAAGAATGCCTCCAAGTATCCTCATTGGAAGAGGCAGCACAGGGTAACAACCTTATTCATGCAGCACTGCCTTCAAACCCTTGGAGAGCGTGCACTCCAACATGGCGGCAGAGGAAGCCCACGAAAAATGCAGAGTGACAGTTCTAGTCTTCTTGGGCTCGCGAGCAGCTGTGGTAATGAAGCGCACGTTCAGTCAAGGAACTGCGCACTTCAACTGACTTCTTCACCGGAGACACAGCGCGGCTCTCGAGTGGAGACTTTCCAGAGAATTCCTGTCAGCGCTTCTTGATTCTTGGCAGAGCAACTATCGCATGCGCAACGTGGAATTATTGGCAAGTGACTTTTGTGAGAGACTTTGTTGAATTAAAGCAACACTTCGTGTTTTCATTGGAGTTCGTGTTTAAGATTCAGAAAATATGGAGTAAAGTTTGTTTAGCTTATTAGAGAACAGCGTAGTGACATTTAGGGTTAGAATTTAGTTTACCAATAGTGAGGGTTAGGTACATACATAGGTTACCGTATACAAGACTTCCAGAAGAAATTTAAATAAGGGACAACACAAAATCCCAGGTAACTCCCTTAAGACTATCCAAAGGTTTTTTCATTTAAAAATAGGAAGGAACAGTGCATTAATTGTGTTATATGTGCAGGAGCTGTGACGAACATACAACAGCTACTTACAAGAGAGAAGCATAGCCCAGGTTTCCTTGGGGTAAGAGACTGCGTGTAATAAAACTGTCAGTACATATAATATGATATAGTGAGCTTGTGAATGCATTAAGTTGTTCTAGGGGGTTGCGTATCCACAAGCTTGAAGCCAATACCGGAGAAGCACAACCCACCAACCTGCGGCTGTTTTCTCTCTTTCTCTTCCACTTCCCCTTTCCCCGCTGCTTTAGGGGTTACCATTAGCCTTCTACTGGTTGTCCTTTGGGTGGTGGGGTGTTGGGACCATCGTCGACTCCAGTGGATTCCTGAGCCTTCTGACAGATTGAAGTGCCAACCATTCCACTCGGGTGGACATGGCAGAGGGGTTTGATTTAAAGTCCTTGGCTGGAATCTTAGAAGGGTTACCGACTCAGCTTACACGCTCAGCAGAAGAGAACAGGGTTCTTAGGGATGAGGTAAAAAGGTCCCAACAAGAAACTCGTCATGTCCAGCAGAAAATGGAGGAACTCATAGCGGGCACAACTCCTTTACCTAGCTGTAACTCCTATCACAATCCAGCTTTAGGAGTTGCCACTCAAGTAATTCATTCGGTGGCTCCAATTGTTCCTTTAGCTAACCCTGAACGATTTAGTGGGGACCCCCATAAGGCCCAGATTTTCCTCACTCAATGTTCCTTACATTTCCTGTGCAGATCAGTAGTTTTCAAAGAAGACCAAGCCAAGGTCGCATTCATGTTGTCTTATTTGAGCGGTGACGCCGCTGCCTGGTCCATGCCGTTGGTTTCTCGTAATGACGCAGCATTGTACGATTTCGACCTCTTTAAAAAGGAATTCTTAAGAATATTTGATAGAAGAACTGCTAATCAAGCTACAGATAATGAACTCCTTGATCTCAAGCAAGGCAATCGTGAACTTGTGGCGTACATAGCCCAGTTTAACAAGTTAATCGTCGAAACACATTGGCCCGACAGCAAACGTTCAGCGTTATTTTATCGAGGTCTTAAGGACGAAATAAAGGATGCCCTAGCCCAGATTCCCAAACGTCCCCAAGAAATATCAGAACTGATAGACTTAGTCCTTCAAATTGAGCATCAGTTGTTTGAAAGGAGATCAGAAAAGAAGAGAGACTTCAAGTCATTTGTGCTACGCTTAGACCGCATTAGATCAGAACACTCAAAACCCAATGCTGGTACAGGAGAAGAACCTATGCAAATAGGTTCCATTAGAGGGCCGCTCTCTCAGGAGGAAAAAGACAAGAGACGAGCAAATCAGTTATGTTTGTATTGCGGAACATCAGGACATTTCGTGAGAGAATGCCCGAAGAAACCCAAAAACAATCAAGGGTTAAAAGACAGATCCCATCAGTAAAGGGAGTTGCCCTGGTGGGATGTTCCGAACAGTCAACTCATGAACATCAGCAATTGATTAATACCTTACAGTCAGCGGCCCCACATCTCACAGTGTCTTTTACAGTCAAATTCGGACTCCAGAAATTGAAAGAAGTTTCGGTTATGATAGATTCTGGGGCTACTGGTAACTTCTGTGATCAGAGATATGCACAAGAAATGGGCATCAAGGCGGTCAAGAAGAAAAACCTTGAAGTGGTGAAAGCGGTCGACGGCACCAATTTAACCTCGGGTCCAATAGTGGAGGAAACTGAAACTTTGGAATTGGAAGGTTTGCAGGGTCATCGAGAATTTATCAGATTTAACCTTATCAATGCACCCCAGTTTCAACTGATCCTGGGCCTGCCATGGTTGACGGTGCATAACCCGACTATAGATTGGGAGAGAAGAACGGTCAAGATGAATTCGGAATATTGTCAGAAGAATTGCTTTGCTAAGGTCAAGGAGAAAAGTGAAGGATCGCCAGCCACCGAGTTGGCGCAACTTTCGGTTCGCATTTGCACTGTCAGTGCTGAAGAAATACCCAAGGAATATCAGGATTTAGCAAGTGTGTTCGACAAAAGGAATGCAGAGAAACTGCCACCACACAGGAGTTACGATTGTAAAATTGAGTTAGAAGCTGGTGCCAACTTACCCTGTAGCCGAGTTTATGCGCTCACAGAAAAGGAGAACATTTATCTCAAGGAATATTTGGAAGAATATTCTAAAATGGGATTCATAAGGCCATCTCAATCTCCTGTCTCCTCCCCTCTTTTCTTTTGGCCAAAGAAGGATGGGACTCACCGCACGTGTATAGACTATAGAGCCTTGAATCAAGTCACCGTCAAAAACAGGTATCCATTACCTCTTATCACCCAGCTTTTGGATCAAGTTAAGGGAGCCAAAATTTACACCAAGCTTGACTTACGTGGAGCTTACCATTTGGTGAGGGTTGCTGAGGGAGATGAATGGAAACAGCCTTCCGGACCAAGTATGGATTATTTGAATATCAAGTAATGCCATATGGTTTGAGCAATGCCCCAGCAGCTTTTCAAAACTTCGTAAACAACGTCCTACGTGAGTTCCTGGATCGGGTGGCCGTGGTATATATTGATGATATACTGATTTTTTCTAACAACATGGAGGATCATGTCAGGCACGTGCGAGCCATTCTTCAAAAGCTTTTGGATAATCAATTGTATGTAAAGCTGGAAAAGTGTTCATTCCATGCTGAGAAGGTGGAGTTTTTGGGATTCATGTTGTCCGCAGCTGGAGTCGAGATGGACGATTCCAAGGTTCGAGCTATTCAGGAATGGTCATCACCGAAGAGTGTGAAGGAAATACAGAGTTTTATTGGCTTTGCCAATTTTTTCCAGAGGTTCATTCCTAATTTTTCGACTAAGGTCACTCCCATCACCCATCTGCTAAGGAAGGGGCAGAAATTTGAATGGACTGCAACGGCGGAACAAGCCTTTCAAGACTTGAAGACTGCTTTCATTAGCGCTCCCATTCTGATGCACCCGGACCCGGAACAGGCATTTTTTGTAGAGACAGATGTGTCTGATTTTGCGACTGGAGGAATATTATCGCGGAGGAACAAAACCACGGGGCAACTACACCCGGTTGCTTACAGATCTAGGAAGCTGTCTGACACAGAGCATAATTATTCAATTGCAGACAAGGAGTTATTGGCAGTCAAAGAGGCATTCCAAGATTGGCGTCACTATCTACTGGGGGCCAAGCACACAGTCACGGTATTTACAGACCATCGTAAACTTCAATTTCTTAAGTCTGCAAAAACACTTTCGCCACACCAATTGAGGTGGTCCCTGTACTTCTCAGAGTTCGATTTTGTAATCACGTACAAACCTGGTGTAAAAAATGGGAAGGCTGATGCCCTTTCACGAATGAACCCTAGTGCTGAAGAAAGAACCCCAGTGGAGGAACCGATAGTCCCGTTGAAGCAAATCATTGGAGCCATTCATCTGAATGAATTCGACCAACAGATTCAGCAGGCTTGCTCAGAGGATGATCTCCGCGAGTGGGTGGAGTCAGATGTAAAAAGAACTCTTGTCAATGGACTTCCTTACTATGAAGGCAAATTATATCTTCCCACTAAGAAGCTTCAAGAGGAGGCCATGAAAGGTTGCCACGATGATCGACTAGCTGGTCATAAAGGAGTTAAGAAGACGGAGGAATTGGTCAGGCGGCATTTTTGGTGGCCAGGCTTGGCGGCTCAAGTGAGACAATATGTTTCGACCTGTGAAATTTGCATTAAGGGAAAACCAAGTCGACAGGCCCCACAGGGTTTACTGCAACCTTTACCAAACGCACCATACCCATGGCACACAGTGACACTAGATCTGATAGTAGATCTGCCCACTAGTCAGGGTTACACAGTGATTTTGGTTGTGGTGGACTCGTTTACTAAGATGGGACACTTCATTCCCTTTAAAGCCGTACCCACAGCTTTTCAATTAGTGCAGACATTTAACCAACACATAATTCGAGCACACGGAGTTCCTCAGGTAATCATATCAGACAGAGGTTCCCAGTTCATGTCTAGATTTTGGAAGGCTTTCATGCATAATTTAGGCATTGATACACGATATTCAACCAGTTATCATCCTGAAACAGATGGTTAGACTGAGAGGTTGAACCAAGATTTGGAGCAATATTTGCGCCTCTATCTGTTGGAACAGGATGTTGAATGGTCTGAATTATTTTAGACCGCAGAATTTGCGTATAATAATGCAATCCATGACTCCACAGGGTTTACCCCATTTTATCTGAATACAGGCAGACATCTGACAATCACTCTAGGGAAACAGAATGGAGATGTTCCAGCCATTACTAGTGTGATTAAAGAGTTAAAGGGTTCTTACAAAAGAGCGTTGAGGAATTTAAGCAAGGCAAAAAAATCCTATAAGAAACAGGCGGATAAAAAGAGAAGACAGGGTCCCAAGTTTGAAGTAGGTGAACAGGTATGGCTATCCACGAAACATTTAAGATTAAAGGGCAATCGGAAGTTTCAGCCTAGATTCATATGACCATTCAAAATCGTAAAAATCATAAATCCAGTAGTGGTTAAGCTTCAACTACCCAAGTTACTGATAATCCATCCCACCTTCCATGTTTCCCTATTAAAGAGAAATCCAGACAGTGTCAGATTAAAAACACACCACCACCCATCATGGTAGAGTCCAGTGAAGAATACGAGGTCAAAAGGATCTTAGATTCAAAAATCACTAAGAATAAACTATTTTATTTAATAGAATGGAAGGGGTTCGGTCCAGAGGAGCGGTCATGGGAACCTTCTGCCAATGTGCATGCCCCACGATTAGTTGAAACTTTTCATAAGACATTCCTCAAAAAACCCACTCTGGGGGGACCTTCCTTGGAGGGGGATACTGTCAAGACTCCAGGCACGATAGCTAGCGTTAGTGCAGTTCAAGCGAAAACTCAGCGACAAACTAAGAATGCCTCCAAGTATCCTCATTGGAAGAGGCAGCACAGGGTAACAACCTTATTCATGCAGCACTGCCTTCAAACCCTTGGAGAGCGTGCACTCCAACATGGCGGCAGAGGAAGCCCACAAACAATGCAGAGTGACAGTTCTAGTCTTCTTGCGCTCGCGAGCAGCTGTGGTAATGAAGCGCACGTTCGGTCAAGGAACTGCGCACTTCAACTGACTTCTTCACCGGAGACACAGCGTGGCTCTCGAGTGGAGACTTTCCAGAGAATTCCTGTCAGCGCTTCTTGATTCTTGGCAGAGCAACTATCGCATGCGCAACGTGGGATTATTGGCAAGTGACTTTTGTGAGAGACTTTGTTGAATTAAAGCAACACTTCGTGTTTTCATTGGAGTTCGTGTTTAAGATTCAGAAAATATGGAGTAAAGTTCGTTTAGCTTATTAGAGAACAGCGTAGTGACATTTAGGGTCAGAATTTAGTTTACCAATGGTGAGGGTTAGGTACATACATAGGTTACCGTATACAAGACTTCCAGAAGAAATTTAAATAAGGGACAACACAAAATCCCAGGTAACTCCCTTAAGACTATCCAAAGGTTTTTTCATTTAAAAATAGGAAGGAACAGTGCATTAATTGTGTTATATGTGCAGGAGCTGTGACGAACATACAACAGCTACTTACAAGAGAGAAGCATAGCCCAGGTTTCCTTGGGGTAAGAGACTTTGTGTAATAAAACTGTCAGTACATATAATATGATATAGTGAGCTTGTGAATGCATTAAGTTGTTCTTCCTAGGGGGTTGCGTATCCACAAGCTTGAAGCCAATGCCGGAGAAGCACAACCCACCAACCTGCGGCTGTTTTCTCTCTTTCTCTTTCTCTTCCACTTCCCCTTTCCCCGCTGCTTTAGGGGGTTACCATTAGCCTTCTACTGGTGGTCCTTTGGGTGGTGGGGCGTTGGGACCATCGTCGACTCCAGTGGATTCCTGAGCCTTCTGACAAAATTTCAGGAAATCTAAGGAATTTGACTTGTCATTGACATGGGACAAGGTTGACTCACTGTCGTGGCATAAGCAGTTCTCGGGGAACACGGCCCCCGCCCAGCCCACTAGTGTAGCCAATGCGTTCCCCGCAAAACCCCAGCAGCCCTTTCGGGCAGCACAGGGGAATGAGTTCCCGGGTAAGAATAGGGGGGGCGGCGGGGAAAGGAAGGGTGTGTGTTGGGACTTTAATAAGAGCTCCTGTACGAGGTCGGCCGGCACATGTAGATTCAGACATGCCTGCGCAATTTGCGGTCACACCTCCCATCCCGAAACAACACGCAGATCGAGAAATGGTAATCAAAGTCAGAGAGGGGGGAAGACACCAGAATAGTGTAGAAGACACAGTTGGCCCCTCTCCCATTGATGTCCTGGCAATGATCCCATGGTTGAACAGATACCCAGACCACGCAGCGGCTGCTCTACTACAGGAAGGTTTCTCCCAATGTTTCCGGATCCCGGCAGGGGGATACACAGGCAGCGCTCATTGTAGGAATCAGTTATCGGTACAGCATAACCCTGCAGTAGTGATTGCTAAGATTGAAAAGGAGCTGCCATGGGCAGGATAGCCGGGCCATTCCTGGAAGTGCCAGTGCCCGACTTTGTGTGTTCCCCATTAAACTATGTATCCTGTGAACACAAGATGCATTCCATCCATGCACTCCTTTTCCAACTTTCATAGATTTTCATACAAATTTTACTTTCTTGTAGAATGATTCATTTATTTCTCATTTTGTTCAAGGTATATCATTGTGTTCATGACTATTCAACATATTCCATGTCTCGGAAACATTTTTCACATAATTGTAGTTGCCCAATGCATTTCAAGCGTAACGCCCTTCCTCAGGGGACTTCATAAACTCTAGAAACAATAATCATAAGTCACAATCAGTATCCAAAAAGGAATGGTCCCTAAATAGAAACACGTTCTTATGTTAACATTGTACATCAGTGATACCCCACGTGCGTGAAACTCGTGAAAATACTCATGGTGCTTCTGTGAAATAGTGCTCGTGTCCGAATGGTGAAAAAAGACAGATAAGATATAATGGAGACCCAATAACTGGGTACTGACCTTAATGCATGGAATTGTTCGTTCCGGGTGTTTAGCTGTAATGAGGTAAATGGAATCTAGGTGTCAATATATAACGTGACACAAATGTCTCGTTTCTGTGTGAAAAAATGTATCCGTTATATCTTACCGGGGTACTGGAAACGTGGAGTCTCCCTCGCTAATCTTGGCGTGCAGCGCTCTGTATGCGAGCGCTCTATGGTTTAAAGACCAAGCGTTGTATGTTGCCAAGGTTACCATTCATCGACAGGTGACGTTCGCTGTACTCTATGGTAGTGGACGGCGCTGGGGAAACGGCGTGTGCTTGCGAGGGTAAACATGAACAAAGGACTATGTCGCTAGAAACACGTTGTGTGTTTACGTGGGTAAACAAAAAGGTGTAAACAAGAAAGCGGACTATGTCGCTGTCTGAAAACTCGGGACGCGAGTGTAAAAGTGATGGTTTGCAAACATGCACGTGGGGATGTATCAATTAAAAAGTGATGTTCACACAAAGAGTGATGTTCATGCATAAATAAACGTGTTATATGTACATGGCAAAACGTAAGTAAAAATATCATATTCACATTGTCCAGTGACTGATTCAGACTATAATACGAGCTGAAATGCAAAGTATCCGAATTATGATTCATAGATAACAGTGAAAGTCCAATCTTTCATTGAGCCCTTTCGGCTGGAGGGTGCACAAATAGTCTATCCAGAAGATTTCTCTACGCAGTAGGTGGCTGTTGTTGTCTCGACCCGGCAGGGTTGCCACTTTTTCAAGTATACAGAATTTCAATTGACTTGCATTATGCTTTGCCTCGTTGAAGTGTACTGCTATGGTAGATTTGTCGTTTTTTAACCGGATGTTACTTTTATGTTCCACAATTCTGGTCTTTATTTTCCTTTGTGTCTTACCTACGTATGAGAGACCACAAGGGCATCTCAATAAGTAGATTACGTTTGAGGTGTCGCATGTTCCAGATACCTTCAATTTTATGGACGAACCTTTTGTGGGATGGTTTAAGGTATTTCCTTTTATGATTGCGGTACAGCTACCACAGTTGTGGCATGGTAGAGTTCCTTTATAAGTGCCATGTTCTGTTGTTTTCATTTCCTTTACCAATTCTTTCAAATTCTTAGTTCTTTCGTACGCAAAGATTGGTTGGTGTCTGAATAGATTTTTGAAATCGTCTTCAAGTGCAAGCATAGGCCAGTGTGTTTTGATTGATTTTTTGATCATAGGGCTGTTTGTAGAATATTTTGATACGAATACAGATCTGTGTTCATCAATCTTTTCTTTAGGTTTTAATAGATATTCTCTTTGTAATGTTTCAGCTCTCTGAGAGGCGGAATCCAAGATGGCTTGAGGGTATCCTCGTTTTCTGAATTTTTCCAACATTTCTTCTTTATGTTTTTGATACAATTCCTTTGTAGATGCTATTCTTTTGATCCTTAGTAATTGTGAAAAAGGTAAATGCTGTTTGAGCGGAGTTTGGTGGAAACTTTTGAAGTGGAGTAAGTTGTTTCTGTCTGTTTTTTTGGTGAATATGGATGTGGTGATGTTGCCATTTTTGTTGGTTAATTGTACGTCCAAAAATGATAAGGACTCTTTGTCTATGGTGAAGGTGAATTGTATTCTCTCATCAATTTGGTTTAGTGAATTAAGTTCGTTGATCAAATTTTCTTTACTCCCTTTCCATAACACAAAGATTTCATCGATGTATCTCTTGTAGAGAATTAAATTGTTGGCCCATTCTTCTTTGTTCAGTATGTGATCTAGCTCATAGCGGTGCATGAACATGTTGGCATACGTGGGCGCGGCACAATTGCCCATGGAAGTACCCGACATTTGTATGTAAAAGTAGTTCTCCCATTCAAAATAGCTGTGGTATAACGTGAAGTGCAGTAACTCCATTAGTAGTATTTTGAGTTTATCTGGTTTGTTCTCATGTACGAGAAAGCTTTCCACGGCTAGTAAGCCTGAATCATGCGGTATGGATGTGTATAACGATTTCACGTCTATACTTGCCATGATCATGTCTGTGGTAAAATTGCTTTTTTCTGATTCCAGAATATTCAAGAAGTGTGTGGTATCCTTGATATAGGTTGAGCTGTTTTGTACCATATTTTGAAAGTGTTTATCCAAGTATTTTCCAACTGGCTCATGAATGGATCCAACTGTAGATACGATGGGTCTTAGTGGTGGTAATGTTTCGTGTTTATGGATCTTGGGTATCATGTATATATAGGGAGTTGCTGGATTGTTTTTTGTGAGGTATTCTTTCTCTTTGAGACCTATAGTACCTTCGTCAACTGCATTCTGTATGATGTTGGTGAGAATTTTGATGAATTCTTTTGTGGGATCTGATATAATTCGTGTGTACATGTTCGAGTCTTGAACATGTTTCTGTACATTTTCCTTGTAGTAACTTGTGTCCATTATCACCAAAGCTCCACCTTTGTCTGCTTGTCTTATGGTAATTTGCTGATTGTTTGCTAGTTTTCTTAAGATTTGTTTTTCCTTTAGCGGCATGTTGGAATGTTTTGGTCTCGGTTTTTTGAATATTTCTTCAAGTTCCGTTAGTATGACTTTTTCAAACGCGTCCAATACTTTATGGCTCACTGGGGCTATGAATTTACTTTTGGGTCTTAAACCCATTAGGGTGTTCTCTTGATTTTGTGTAGTGGTTGCTGTAGGTTCTATCACATTAGTAAAGAAGTGTCTTAACCTTAATGATCTGAGGAATTTGTATACGCAGACTTTTGTCTCCAATAGGTTAGAATGGTATGTGGGAACGTATGAGGATCCTTTTTGTAATGTCTGTAATTCTTGGTTGCTCATTTGGTACTGAGATATGTTTATGACAAGGCTTTCTGACTCCTTGTGCTTTTGGCAACCGGAGCACTTTCTGATTGTGCGTTTGCTCCTCCTGGTTCTGTTTCCTGTCCAATGCTTACCTCTAAAAAAGGTGCTGGTGTTTGTTGAACGCTAGATGTGCTAGCTATTTGTTTGTCAGTTGTTGAGCTTGATTGAGCAGTACGTGAATCTTTTGGTTGCCCTGGTTTGGGTCTCCTGTTGTCCCAATGGGGACGTCTTTGTTGCGAGTCGTCAGAAGATGTATCATCTGTGGATTTGTCGGTGTTAGGTCTCTGTTGTCGCCTTTTTGCGTATATCTCTGCCCATGAGTATACTTCTCCCAATCGGTAATCTGTTGTATCTCTTTTGAATTTCCTTAATTTTCTGTCGTTTATTTCTTTGGTGTATTCTTCCAATTTTTTATTGGTATCTATCAGAATTTGATCCCATTCCTCCTTTGTTACTAATTTGTTTAGTTCATCTTTTGTTTGTGCAACTTCTTTTGTCAATTCCTCTATTAGTTTCGCTAGCTCTTCAATGATCAATAAGATTAAGTCCAAAGAACATTTATTCAGGATGGCGTGCCATCGTTCTGTGAACCTTGCGTTGTTCTTACATAATGTAGATTTTAAGGATATTCTCAAGCCTCGAGGTATTCTTTGTGCCTTATGATATTTTATCAAAGTGCTCGCATGAAGTTTTTGATTTACAATACGTTTTGATATGTACAATAGTTGTTTCAAGTTTGTTTCTTTGGAGCCAATACTCGGACTTATGTCTTCTGTTTCTTCTATGAGAGAGTAAATCCGACTGGTGTCGTCTTCAGTGAATGCTAGGGTTTCTGCCCTTTGTTCAGTAGTATGTGCTATGTCTGCAAATTGCATTTCTGGTGGTGCCGGGAACCTATTAGCTCAGAAGGTTATATGTACGAATGATTTGTTATGGGTCCCGCACTCCTGGGTAGTTATTTAGAAGATTGTTAGTTGAGTGTAGTACTTTCGTTGGTGCAATGGATGGTAATCTTGCTGGGCTTCCAAGATCAAGATATATCACCATTAAACTATGTATCCTGTGAACACAAGATGCATTCCATCCATGCACTCCTTTTCCAACTTTCATAGATTTTCATACAAATTTTACTTTCTTGTAGAATGATTCATTTATTTCTCATTTTGTTCAAGGTATATCATTATGTTCATGACTATTCAACATATTCCATGTCTCGGAAACATTTTTCACATAATTGTAGTTGCCCAATGCATTTCAAGCGTAACGCCCTTCCTCAGGGGACTTCATAAACTCTAGAAACAATAATCATAAGTCACAATCAGTATCCAAAAAGGAATGGTCCCTAAATAGAAACACGTTCTTATGTTAACATTGTACATCAGTGATACCCCACGTGCGTGAAACTCGTGAAAATACTCATGGTGCTTCTGTGAAATAGTGCTCGTGTCCGAATGGTGAAAAAAGACAGATAAGATATAATGGAGACCCAATAACTGGGTACTGACCTTAATGCATGGAATTGTTCGTTTCGGGTGTTTAGCTGTAATGAGGTAAATGGAATCTAGGTGTCAATATATAACGTGACACAAATGTCTCGTTTCTGTGTGAAAAAATGTATCCGTTATATCTTACCGGGGTACTGGAAACGTGGAGTCTCCCTCGCTAATCTTGGCGTGCAGCGCTCTGTATGCGAGCGCTCTATGGTTTAAAGACCAAGCGTTGTATGTTGCCAAGGTTACCATTCATCGACAGGTGACGTTCGCTGTACTCTATGGTAGTGGACGGCGCTGGGGAAACGGCGTGTGCTTGCGAGGGTAAACATGAACAAAGGACTATGTCGCTAGAAACACGTTGTGTGTTTACGTGGGTAAACAAAAAGGTGTAAACAAGAAAGCGGACTATGTCGCTGTCTGAAAACTCGGGACGCGAGTGTAAAAGTGATGGTTTGCAAACATGCACGTGGGGATGTATCAATTAAAAAGTGATGTTCACACAAAGAGTGATGTTCATGCATAAATAAACGTGTTATATGTACATGGCAAAACGTAAGTAAAAATATCATATTCACATTGTCCAGTGACTGATTCAGACTATAATACGAGCTGAAATGCAAAGTATCCGAATTATGATTCATAGATAACAGTGAAAGTCCAATCTTTCATTGAGCCCTTTCGGCTGGAGGGTGCACAAATAGTCTATCCAGAAGATTTCTCTACGCAGTAGGTGGCTGTTGTTGCATCTTGTGTTCACAGGATACATAGTTTAATGGTGATATATCTTGATCTTGGAAGCCCAGCAAGATTACCATCCATTGCACCAACGAAAGTACTACACTCAACTAACAATCTTCTAAATAACTACCCAGGAGTGCGGGACCCATAACAAATCATTCGTACATATAACCTTCTGAGCTAATAGGTTCCCGGCACCACCAGAAATGCAATTTGCAGACATAGCACATACTACTGAACAAAGGGCAGAAACCCTAGCATTCACTGAAGACGACACCAGTCGGATTTACTCTCTCATAGAAGAAACAGAAGACATAAGTCCGAGTATTGGCTCCAAAGAAACAAACTTGAAACAACTATTGTACATATCAAAACGTATTGTAAATCAAAAACTTCATGCGAGCACTTTGATAAAATATCATAAGGCACAAAGAATACCTCGAGGCTTGAGAATATCCTTAAAATCTACATTATGTAAGAACAACGCAAGGTTCACAGAACGATGGCACGCCATCCTGAATAAATGTTCTTTGGACTTAATCTTATTGATCATTGAAGAGCTAGCGAAACTAATAGAGGAATTGACAAAAGAAGTTGCACAAACAAAAGATGAACTAAACAAATTAGTAACAAAGGAGGAATGGGATCAAATTCTGATAGATACCAATAAAAAATTGGAAGAATACACCAAAGAAATAAACGACAGAAAATTAAGGAAATTCAAAAGAGATACAACAGATTACCGATTGGGAGAAGTATACTCATGGGCAGAGATATACGCAAAAAGGCGACAACAGAGACCTAACACCGACAAATCCACAGATGATACATCTTCTGACGACTCGCAACAAAGACGTCCCCATTGGGACAACAGGAGACCCAAACCAGGGCAACCAAAAGATTCACGTACTGCTCAATCAAGCTCAACAACTGACAAACAAATAGCTAGCACATCTAGCGTTCAACAAACACCAGCACCTTTTTTAGAGGTAAGCATTGGACAGGAAACAGAACCAGGAGGAGCAAACGCACAATCAGAAAGTGCTCCGGTTGCCAAAAGCACAAGGAGTCAGAAAGCCTTGTCATAAACATATCTCAGTACCAAATGAGCAACCAAGAATTACAGACATTACAAAAAGGATCCTCATACGTTTCCACATACCATTCTAACCTATTGGAGACAAAAGTCTGCGTATACAAATTCCTCAGATCATTAAGGTTAAGACACTTCTTTACTAATGTGATAGAACCTACAGCAACCACTACACAAAATCAAGAGAACACCCTAATGGGTTTAAGACCCAAAAGTAAATTCATAGCCCCAGTGAGCCATAAAGTATTGGACGCGTTTGAAAAAGTCATACTAACGGAACTTGAAGAAATATTCAAAAAACCGAGACCAAAACATTCCAACATGCCGCTAAAGGAAAAACAAATCTTAAGAAAACTAGCAAACAATCAGCAAATTACCATATGACAAGCAGACAAAGGTGGAGCTTTGGTGATAATGGACACAAGTTACTACAAGGAAAATGTACAGAAACATGTTCAAGACTCGAACATGTACACACGAATTATATCAGATCCCACAAAAGAATTCATCAAAATTCTCACCAACATCATACAGAATGCAGTTGACGAAGGTACTATAGGTCTCAAAGAGAAAGAATACCTCACAAAAAACAATCCAGCAACTCCCTATATATACATGATACCCAAGATCCATAAACACGAAACATTACCACCACTAAGACCCATCGTATCTACAGTTGGATCCATTCATGAGCCAGTTGGAAAATACTTGGATAAACACTTTCAAAATATGGTACAAAACAGCTCAACCTATATCAAGGATACCACACACTTCTTGAATATTCTGGAATCAGAAAAAAGCAATTTTACCACAGACATGATCATGGCAAGTATAGACGTGAAATCGTTATACACATCCATACCGCATGATTCAGGCTTACTAGCCGTGGAAAGCTTTCTCGTACATGAGAACAAACCAGATAAACTCAAAATACTACTAATGGAGTTACTGCACTTCACGTTATACCACAGCTATTTTGAATGGGAGAACTACTTTTACATACAAATGTCGGGTACTTCCATGGGCAATTGTGCCGCGCCCACGTATGCCAACATGTTCATGCACCGCTATGAGCTATATCACATACTGAACAAAGAAGAATGGGCCAACAATTTAATTCTCTACAAGAGATACATCGATGATATCTTTGTGTTATGGAAAGGGAGTAAAGAAAATTTGATCAACGAACTTAATTCACTAAACCAAATTGATGAGAGAATACAATTCACCTTCACCATAGACAAAGAGTCCTTATCATTTTTGGACGTACAATTAACCAACAAAAATGGCAACATCACCACATCCATATTCACCAAAAAAACAGACAGAAACAACTTACTCCACTTCAAAAGTTTCCACCAAACTCCGCTCAAACAGCATTTACCTTTTTCACAATTACTAAGGATCAAAAGAATAGCATCTACAAAGGAATTGTATCAAAAACATAAAGAAGAAATGTTGGAAAAATTCAGAAAACGAGGATACCCTCAAGCCATCTTGGATTCCGCCTCTCAGAGAGCTGAAACATTACAAAGAGAATATCTATTAAAACCTAAAGAAAAGATTGATGAACACAGATCTGTATTCGTATCAAAATATTCTACAAACAGCCCTATGATCAAAAAATCAATCAAAACACACTGGCCTATGCTTGCACTTGAAGACGATTTCAAAAATCTATTCAGACACCAACCAATCTTTGCGTACGAAAGAACTAAGAATTTGAAAGAATTGGTAAAGGAAATGAAAACAACAGAACATGGCACTTATAAAGGAACTCTACCATGCCACAACTGTGGTAACTGTACCGCAATCATAAAAGGAAATACCTTAAACCATCCCACAAAAGGTTCGTCCATAAAATTGAAGGTATCTGGAACATGCGACACCTCAAACGTAATCTACTTATTGAGATGCCCTTGTGGTCTCTCATACGTAGGTAAGACACAAAGGAAAATAAAGACCAGAATTGTGGAACATAAAAGTAACATCCGGTTAAAAAACGACAAATCTACCATAGCAGTACACTTCAACGAGGCAAAGCATAATGCAAGTCAATTGAAATTCTGTATACTTGAAAAAGTGGCAACCCTGCCGGGTCGAGACAACAACAGCCACCTACTGCGTAGAGAAATCTTCTGGATAGACTATTTGTGCACCCTCCAGCCGAAAGGGCTCAATGAAAGATTGGACTTTCACTGTTATCTATGAATCATAATTCGGATACTTTGCATTTCAGCTCGTATTATAGTCTGAATCAGTCACTGGACAATGTGAATATGATATTTTTACTTACGTTTTGCCATGTACATATAACACGTTTATTTATGCATGAACATCACTCTTTGTGTGAACATCACTTTTTAATTGATACATCCCCACGTGCATGTTTGCAAACCATCACTTTTACACTCGCGTCCCGAGTTTTCAGACAGCGACATAGTCCGCTTTCTTGTTTACACCTTTTTGTTTACCCACGTAAACACACAACGTGTTTCTAGCGACATAGTCCTTTGTTCATGTTTACCCTCGCAAGCACACGCCGTTTCCCCAGCGCCGTCCACTACCATAGAGTACAGCGAACGTCACCTGTCGATGAATGGTAACCTTGGCAACATACAACGCTTGGTCTTTAAACCATAGAGCGCTCGCATACAGAGCGCTGCACGCCAAGATTAGCGAGGGAGACTCCACGTTTCCAGTACCCCGGTAAGATATAACGGATACATTTCTTCACACAGAAACGAGACATTTGTGTCACGTTATATATTGACACCTAGATTCCATTTACCTCATTACAGCTAAACACCCGGAACGAACAATTCCATGCATTAAGGTCAGTACCCAGTTATTGGGTCTCCATTATATCTTATCTGTCTTTTTTCACCATTCGGACACGAGCACTATTTCACAGAAGCACCATGAGTATTTTCACGAGTTTCACGCACGTGGGGTATCACTGATGTACAATGTTAACATAAGAACGTGTTTCTATTTAGGGACCATTCCTTTTTGGATACTGATTGTGACTTATGATTATTGTTTCTAGAGTTTATGAAGTCCCCTGAGGAAGGGCGTTACGCTTGAAATGCATTGGGCAACTACAATTATGTGAAAAATGTTTCCGAGACATGGAATATGTTGAATAGTCATGAACATAATGATATACCTTGAACAAAATGAGAAATAAATGAATCATTCTACAAGAAAGTAAAATTTGTATGAAAATCTATGAAAGTTGGAAAAGGAGTGCATGGATGGAATGCATCTTGTGTTCACAGGATACATAGTTTAATGGTGATATATCTTGATCTTGGAAGCCCAGCAAGATTACCATCCATTGCACCAACAAAAGTACTACACTCAACTAACAATCTTCTAAATAACTACCCAGGAGTGCGGGACCCATAACAAATCATTCGACTTTGTGTGTTCACCATTGGGTGTAGTCCCCAAGAAAGAAAAGGGCGAGTTTAGACTGATTCACAACTTATCAGCACCAAGAGGGACATCCTTGAATGATGCTATAGATGAGGGTATTTGTAGTGTGAAGTACGCTTCGTTTGACCAAGCAGTGGAGCTATTGCGGGGGTTGGGGCGGGGCACTCTAATGGCTAAATCGGACATTGAATCTACCTTTCGTCTTTTACCGGTGCATCCTTTGGACCACCACCTCCTTGGTTTCGCCTTTGAAAGCAAATTTTACATGGATAAATGCATGCCTATGGGTTGTTCGATTTCATGTGCATACTTTGAGACTTTTAGCTCTTTTTTAGAGTGGGTAATGAGACAGTCCACGGGCCACAAAGAGGTCATGCATTATTTGGACGACTTCCTTTTTCTGGGAGCGGCGGGGACTCGGGAGTGTGCCTGGGCATTGCAGGAATTTTGCGTGCTCATGCGGGCTTTCGGGGTTCCGCTAGCGCCTGGGAAGATGGTTGGCCCGTCCACCTGTTTGGAATTTCTGGGTATCGAAATTGACTCATTGGAAGGGTGCTTCAGGTTACCCAAAGACAAAGTGTTTAAGTTTAAGGCGGCCCTGCGCCAGTGCCTACTCAAGGACAAGGTTACCTTACAGCAGCTACAGGAGACGGTGGGTCAACTGAACTTTGCATTGCGAGTCATCCCAATGGCACGCCCCTTCTCCCGGTCGATTGCCCAAGCCATGAAGGGATTGAGAGAGAAACATCACCGCACTAGGTTGTCATCCGAGGTTCGCCAGGATATGTGGATATGGACGGCATTCCTGGAGGACTTTAATGGCAGGATAGTGTGGCCCGGCGCCCCCACGACATCAGCAGAGTTGGGTTTATGGACGGACGCTGCTGGTAGCGTGGGCTTTGGCGCCATCCTGGGGACCAAGTGGGTCGGCCAGAGATTGCCCGAGGAGTGGGGGTCTTGGGGTCTGACCACCAACATCGGATTCCTGGAACTATTCCCGATATGGGTAGCATTGATGGTTTGGCCGGAGCACCTTAGCAAACAGTCGGTGGTTTTCTGGTCGGATAACATGAGCGTGGTAGAATGCATTAACCAACAAGCGGCACGGTGTCCATTCATACTGCGCTTGGTAAAGGAGATTGTGCTACAACGTTTGAAATGGAATGTGATTTTCAGAGCCAAACATGTGATGGAGCGGTAATTTCTTCTGGTAGTTTCTCAATGCAAAACCTTCATGCTACCTCTAATTTACCGCTCAAAAGGTGTTGGGCCCTTCACACCATGTATTACCTTCAGGAGACTTTAAATAAAGATGAACAGTCAAAAATGCAATTATTATTTAAAGCCAATAAAGAGAGTTGTTGAGTATTTAAAGGGTTTTATTTTCTAGTCAAAAGTTAAGTTTTCTCTGGCAGTTTATTCATTAGTAAAATATCAATCAGGTTACAGAATTTGGAAAACAGAAAAATAGCATTAATACACAACATATTACAGTCTGCATATAAGCATTACATATAGGAAGGAAAATGTGGCGCAAAATGTCATTCAAAATTCTTAAAGAGTTTCTAAGAAAAATAGTCTTGCAAGGCTAATCAAAAATCAAATAGTTTGCAAAAATCTCCCATAAAGAGAAATAAATGCATAAAACAAATAAATCTTTTCAGACCTAATTAATTAGTCAAAGCATAAACTTAAAGTTTAGCATCTAAATCTAAAAAGCCTTTCTATCTGTTTGGTGCCCTGTGCATCTCTGTGTCTAAAAAGCAAAAAGGAGCGAGACAGCCCGCCCTTCACCAGACCTCAAAGGAATGTGGCCTGAAGTACCAAAATATGACGTGGAAGCAAGAAACCTCTCCCTGACACTCCTCGGACGCCACTCCTCCCTTCAGCAATCTCCCGGGACGTTTCTCGTACCTAACCCATAGAATGAAGCAAAGCCTAAGCCAAAATGAGCAAGAAGCCAGCTGAGCTAAGAAAGCCAGCCCCTCCTCCGGAGAGGTCAGAATTTATACACAAAATTTTGGCAGACTACACAAAGATGTAGCATCTTTCAGGAAAACCCTGTACGTGATTGGTCAGTCATGATGGCATGAGTTCTCACAACCCTGACTCATTCTAAAAAACCTGACTTTATCAGTTTTAACAAAAGAAGCATACATGAATAACTACATTTTATAAGTTTGCAACAATTGCTAGGGAAAATGTTTCTATAGTTCCTTCCTTCCTTTCACAGTGCAGCAGGACGGATACTTTAGTTAGCTGGTACATTGGCACAATCACAAGAATGTACAGTTCAAGCTGTCCTTGACTCCTTCCGCAGTTTGAGTCAAGCTGCCACAGTCTGCGCATGCTCTCTTCTCTTTCAAAGCAAGCCATAGCCTTGCTGGTTTCACAGGCAGCCATTTAATGGTAGGCCCCAAAATAAAACAAACACGAAGATAATATTAATTTCATGTAAATCAGCCCATTATGTTTCCCAACTCTATACTAATACCCCTTATAAATGTTTACCTAGCCAAGTACTAGTGTAAAGCAGCTTTTCTATTATTTATGACAACATGCAAAATAAAGGTGCAATGTGCAACAAAGAAAAAAGGTGTTATTAACTGAAAATATTTATCAAAATATGCAACAAGTCAAAGTCTCTTAAGACAGAAATAGTGCATTTGGACAGCAAGGGATGAGCTGGGAAGAGAGAAACATATTCTATTAATCTGCAAAGCTAAAAAGGCCACTTTTCTCTACATTGCAAAAACACATGTTAATTCCGCAAAAGAATTACAGACTGAATAGGCCTCACTTTCATATTTTTCATTTGCCATGTTTTTAACTTGCACCAAAAGGTGCGTGGCAATTTAAATGCAGTCTGTCTGAAGCACAAAAAAATAAAACAATGCCTGACTGCAGATGAAATCTGCTCCATCAATCCACCATTCTGATGATTCAAATCATAATAAGATGATTTTTAATTCATCACACATATTTCATTTTCAAAAGTGACTTTTTTTTAATTGCAAAAGCTGAGCATATAACAATTTTACTTCTATTTCTAAGGCAAACACAAGTCTATCTTTAATCAGATCATATATAGCCAGGCTCAAATGTTTTAGTGCAGAGTTCTGTAAGTAGCTTCTTGGAACAGTTAGTCTTCTTTAAAATAAGTAACTAAAATAATAAAAAAGGAATTCAACAGGACAGTTTCAGCATTTCTTTTCTCTTTGTCATCAGCTTGCCATCAGAATGGCTCATACAGTGTGGCATTCTCTACCTTTTCAATGCAAATTAGACTACTTAGGTGCTGAGAAACTCGGACAGAGCACCATCAATCTCTTGCACTTTTTCAACCAATGCCTTTCACTCTTATTTTCACTTTGATCAGATTCAGATGTTTCACCACAGCATCTCTCAGATCAAAGCCGTTGCACCATCCATTATGCAGATCTTGTGTAGCAGCTGCAATCTGGTGAGAAACTGCACACTGTACATCAACCAGACCTACACAGCAATGGCTAGTGTTCACATCATTGTTTTCCGCAAGAGCATTTGCAAATGCATTTTCAAGCCACTTTGGTGTTGCTGAAACATAGTCTTTTGCAAAAGGTAACTCAGTGCTGGCATTGTGTTGCTTTATTATGCTTGACACTTCAGGCAGATAGCTGCAATCCATTCCTTGTCCAATCTGTTGTTCTCCACTCATTATCTTTGTGACCTCATTATAATCTGATTTCAGAGAAACTGGCAATCTATACCTGGGCATCAGTCTTTGCAATAACACTTTTACCACTTTGCATTTGTCACTTTTCCCAAAAACAGGTCTGATACAACCCTGTTGTGCTGCTTCAAATACATTTTCTTGAGCCTCTTTTAATTCATCTGTGAAGATTCCATAGAAAGTACATGCTATCAAAATACACATTTGTGCAACTGAATTAGCATTTCTCTCTCCCATGACAACAGTGACACCCATTTGAGCAGATATACTGCATGTTATAGTAAGGGCAATCAATTTTGAATTTTAGGCTGAGGTAACTACTGAAAGCCATGAAGCTTTGACAACATAATGTATAAGGAGCACACCATGTGATGCTTTTAATGTGTCACCTTTCAAAAATGGGCCATCTACAAAATGGACATTGTTGGGCTGACTCAGACATTCATCATTAAAGTCTGATTTTGGCTTTATGCATATTTTCATGATATTTAGACACTCATATTCAGTTTCATCACAATCCAATTCATTTGCTGACATTTCTGTGAAGTTAGGGTCAAAGGTCATTGGGCAATACATCACAGATCTTTGAACACAGTCATCTTTTTGAATAGGCAATGAGAGAGTGCAGCCCTCCCTCTTACTGCAAATTGGTGTATTTTCTTTCAAATAAACTTTCATTCCTAGTGCTGGGGCACAACATTCTTTCTCTTTCAACTCTAGGAATGCTTTTGTGCAACTGTTGTCCAACGGAAGCGGATCAGATACACCTGAGTGTGTCAGCCTCAATAAAGGCTTAGCCACTAGGGAAAGGTTTAATAACCATTCTCTACAGCAGCTAACCATTCCCAAAAATGTCCTGACTTCTTTCTTAATTTGAGGTGGATTTATCTTGGAAATTATTTCCACCCTTTCTTGTGACACCTTTCTACCTCCCTTTCCAATTTTGTGTCCCAGATATTCATCTTCTATTTGACAGTACTCCTGACTATTCTCATGCAATGGCACTGTTACATGAACTTTGCAAAAATCAATAAAAGTAAGCCTTTCTTCAGCACATGGAATGTGAAAAAATATATTGGCTGGATTCGGTACCACAGGACAACATGGAAAAAATATGCTTTTAATCTCCTGCACTATTCTGTTCTTTTCATTTATTTTCTGTGAACCTGTGATCAGAAAGTTACATAAACTTCTAATCAATTCCATCAAAAATCCTTTTATTGGTAAAATTTCTGCAGCTGATGGTGTTCCTGAATACATGTCATTTGGTTCTAATTTTAATAAGACATGTTCTGCACATTTTATTAATCTGGCATCCTTCTCTGTGAACTCTCTTATTTCTGTGTTTATTATTTTTTCAAAATCAGAAGGTAATTTTTCAACTGTCTTTTCTGAAAATAATGCTACAGCTCTTTCTTGTTGGGCCATTTTAAAATGTACATCCTCATCAGGAATCTGAAAAATAACATTATCTGGTGTACAGTAATCTTTGCTGCTTAATTTGCAAAACAATTGTTTTTCTGCTAGGCCTGAGTCACAGACAACAGTTTTGTAATTTTCCTCAAATGGGCCTAATTTTGGTGCACATTTTTCTAAAACTGGGTTGTAATTTCTTTGTTTAAAACTCCTGCATTTAAATCTGGACTTTCCACTGCCTTCACAATGGACTTTGTAAATTCAGAATTGTGAGGGCTAAAACTCTCATTTTCAAACACAGCAACCTGTTGGCCTGGGTTCTGATTTTGTCTCTGAAAATAATTCACATTTGCTCTGGACATCTTATTTAAATTAATTTTAGCATTTTCCACATGTTGTGGGATCTTTGCTTGAAACATTCCTGCCATAGGTACCTGTTTCAGAACTGACATTTGCATTTGCTTAGCTGGTATATTTTGCATCTGCATTTCTCCATGTTTTTGTGCATCATGTTTAAATTTATTTTTCTTCTTCCAATGCTCAAATCTGCTATAAAGATGGCAAAAGGACACATTTTCCAGCAGTACAACATCCATACCTGAATTTTCACAAACCAAAACACCTTTACTTCCATCCTGTGTTCTTTTAATCTGTACCCAATCAACATCCTTTGCTGCCACTCCACCCTTCAGGAAAATAATCACTGCTATGTTTTCCTCCATATCAACAGAAAATGATGGTGCATTCATGCAAACCCTTTTCATTGTCTCCTCACCTGGCCCTTGAACAACTTTAGATTCAAACCACATTTTATTCTGCATGGCAATGTAAAAGAAAATTTCCAAATTAATGCACAGCTCTTTTAAAATCTCAACAAATCCATCAACTTGTGGGTACCACAGCACAATCTTGTCTCTCAATTGTGGGATTGTGTTCAGAAATGCTGCAAGTTCACTTTTATTCTGTGGCATAGGAACATGCACTTCTCCCACCATTTCTCTCAATGAGTAAGCAAAAGCTTCTCCCTCATTCTGCTTATTATTTTTCTCAACTAAATCTGGTGGCTTCTTTTCCTTATCCAGTTTCCTTGCTAATTCTGGAGGTTTCTTTTTCTTCTCATGTTTTCTTGCCCATTTGTCTCCTAATTTCTCAAACCCATTGCATTTAAAAATATATTTTATTTCTGCAATGTGCAATTGCATTCCTGAAGAACATATTTTCTCCTTTGCTTCATCATCCATGTGTACCCTAAAACCTTTCTGAAATGGAAAACTTCCTGAAACACCAGTTTCATATTTTTGAGCCAACTCTGTCAGGCCATTATGTGTAGTTAACGCACATGCAACTGTTTCCTTACTCAGGGAAATTATTTTTTTTTCCTGACACTTGCTCACATTTTCATTATTTAAACAGCATGGACTGTTATTTTCTCCATGTTCAAGTGCTGAATTTAAAACACTAAGCTGTTTCTCTTTTTCAGGGCCTGGGTTAATATGTTCTCCCATGTTTTCTATCTTTTTAATCACTGCTGCTTCCTCAAAGCAGGTTTGAAAAATCCCATTTTCAAATATATTTATTTTATCCTGGGCTGCAGATGTTGTAAAGGCCATTTTTCCCTCACCTTTCAGTGCTTGTGGTAATTTCTGTTCAATAATCTGTGAATTCTGAGTTTCTGAAATAAACTCTGCCATAATCACTCCTTCTGCAGCTCTTTGAACCTTTTCAGTAGAGACCATATTAATTGTGACAGTCATAATTTTTCTATACATTATCTGTGCATCTGCAGTTTGCAATTCTTGGACTGAATCAGGCACATTTGAAGCAGTAACACCTGGAGGTATCACTGTCAGTGCTGAATCAACAGGTAATGGGTCAATCTGAAATGTCTGCACAGTTTTCTCAATCAATGTTTTTCTCTGTTCAACAGAAGCAGTAGCCCCTGTAGTGCTTACTGGTACACTATTTTTTTAATGGGAACCACATAAAGTGGTGGACACTCAGTTAACAATGCATCCATTATTTCATCACCTGAATCATTATTTATTTGAAGCTCTTTGTCAGCATTAATTCCCTTCTCCTGTATCTGGTGCTTTACCTTTTTATCCTCACTTGCTTTCTCTCTTGCTGCTTTTTCCCACAAGCTTAAGGCCTCAAATTGTGCAGCTTTAGATGGTGTCTTTAGTTCACATAACACTTCCCTTAATTTGTCAATAATTTGCAGTTCAAACGTACCATCTTTTGGAAACCTCAAAACACCCTCTTTTTCAGTAATCTTGCACCATTGGTGAACCCACATACATGTATTTTGTCCCAAATTGGTAGACATAAAATGCACAGGTGTTCCTTCAGGAGCATCACCAATAAAAAACGAATTTTTCACTTTACCTCCTAACAGCTTCTTTAAGCCTTCAAACAATTTCATTTTTGCAATAGTTCAATGCAATTTCTTTTTTCCAAAGCTGTCAGTCTCAATTTCAGTCAGTTTTACTCCTACCACTGACCCTCCACAAAATCTTACTGCAATATTTCTCTTAATCAATAAATCTGTTAGTAACAACATAAATACATTCGCTACTCTGTCTGTTGTGCTAAATAAAGGATAGATTTATATTCACTGCAAGTAACACATTCCGCTTACCCTTCACAAAGTAAGACCTTCCGTTTACTCTTCAAATACTACAGGTAAATCACTTCTGCTTACCTTTCACTCAAGCTCAGAAGAACCTGCTACTCCTTTGGACTTATCCTTCAGGATATATCTTAGGCCAAAGTTTCACCAGCGAACCCTTTTGCTATCAATCAAGCTCAGAAGAACCTGCTACTCCTTTAGTGTGACCCTTTCTAGGTGATATCAGACTAAAGTTTCACCAGCGAACTCTTTGCTATCAATCACTCACACAGAAAAGAGTCCCTAATTTAACACTGCCAGCCCTACCTAGCTTCTCAGTGTTATTCCAACAGATGAGTAACCTCAGTGCAGTGTGGCTTCCATTTACCACCCGATATTCCTTCCCGGGATTCCACAGGTGTGCATACCTGCGTGTTCAGACAACATAGAACAAGACAATAACTTAACATAAAGAGTTAAAAAATGTAATCAATAACCAAAAATTATGTCCTATGAAATTACCAATATAATCAATAACACCATCAATTCAAAATGAGCAAAACGTTACCAACAGTAAAATTCCTTACTATTTTCAACACTTCAAAAAAACATCCTAACATATTAACAACATTTCACAACTCTATTGATACTCACACCACTTCTTGCAACACCTTCCAGTACTGCTTTGCCAGTCTTCAGGTTTTGAGCATTAGAGCCAGGAATCAGGACTTGGACATTTATCTAACTTGGGCAATTATTTTATTTCCCTTCTTAAGGTCAATGATCCATTAGTTGAGTAGTTGATGGTGAAATCAATAATCATTAATCACCAAACTAATCAATAATGACCATCCTCTGATTACCAAAAACTGATGGAGCGGTAACATCGGATTCCTGGAACTATTCCCGATATGGGTAGCATTGATGGTTTGGCCGGAGCACCTTAGCAAACAGTCGGTGGTGTTCTGGTCGGATAACATGAGCGTGGTGGAATGCATTAACCAACAAGCGGCACGGTGTCCATTCATACTGCGCTTGGTAAAGGAGATTGTGCTACAATGTTTGAAATGGAATGTGATTTTCAGAGCCAAACATGTGATGGAGCGGTAATTTCTTCTGGTAGTTTCTCAATGCAAAACCTTCATGCTACCTCTAATTTACCGCTCAAAAGGTGTTGGGCCCTTCACACCATGTATTACCTTCAGGAGACTTTAAATAAAGATGAATAGTCAAAAATGCAATTATTATTTAAAGCCAATAAAGAGAGTTGTTGAGTATTTAAAGGGTTTTATTTTCTAGTCAAAAGTTAAGTTTTCTCTGGCAGTTTATTCATTAGTAAAATATCAATCAGGTTACAGAATTTGGAAAACAGAAAAAATAGCATTAATACAGAACATATTACAGTCTGCATATAAGCATTACATATAGGAAGGAAAATGTGGCGCAAATGTCATTCAAAATTCTTAAAGAGTTTCTAAGAAAAATAGTCTTGCAAGGCTAATCAAAAATCAAATAGTTTGCAAAAATCTCCCATAAAGAGAAATAAATGCATAAAACAAATAAATCTTTTCAGACCTAATTAATTAGTCAAAGCATAAACTTAAAGTTTAGCATCTAAATCTAAAAAGCCTTTCTATCTGTTTAGTGCCCTGTGCATCTCTGTGTCTAAAAAGCAAAAAGGAGCGAGACAGCCCGCCCTTCACCAGACCTCAAAGGAATGTGGCCTGAAGTACCAAAATATGACGTGGAAGCAAGAAACCTCCCCCTGACACTCCTCGGACGCCACTCCTCCCTTCAGCAATCTCCCGGGACGTTTCTCGTACCTAACCCATAGAATGAAGCAAAGCCTAAGCCAAAATGAGCAAGAAGCCAGCTGAGCTAAGAAAGCCAGCCCCTCCTCCGGAGAGGTCAGAATTTATACACAAAATTTTGGCAGACTACACAAAGATGTAGCATCTTTCAGGAAAACCCTGTACGTGATTGGTCAGTCATGATGGCATGAGTTCTCACAACCCTGACTCATTCTAAAAAACCTGACTTTATCAGTTTTAACAAAATAAGCATACATGAATAACTACATTTTATAAGTTTGCAACAATTGCTAGGGAAAATGTTTCTATAGTTCCTTCCTTCCTTTCACAGTGCAGCAGGACGGATACTTTAGTTAGCTGGTACATTGGCACAATCACAAGAATGTACAGTTCAAGTTGTCCTTGACTCCTTCCACAGTTTGAGTCAAGCTGCCACAGTCTGCGCATGCTCTCTTCTCTTTCAAAGCAAGCCATAGCCTTGCTGGTTTCACAGGCAGCCATTTAATGGTAGGCCCCAAAATAAAACAAACACAAAGATAATATTAATTTCATGTAAATCAGCCCATTATGTTTCCCAACTCTATACTAATACCCCTTATAAATGTTTACCTAGCCAAGCTACTAGTGTAAAGCAGCTTTTCTATTATTTATGACAACATGCAAAATAAAGGTGCAATGTGCAACAAAGAAAAGAGGTGTTATTAACTGAAAATATTTATCAAAATATGCAACAAGTCAAAGTCTCTTAAGACAGAAATAGTGCATTTAGACTGCAAGGGATGAGCTGGGAAGAGAGAAACATATTCTATTAATCTTCAAAGCTAAAAAGGCCACTTTTCTCTACATTGCAAAAACACATGTTAATTCCGCAAAAGAATTACAGACTGAATAGGCCTCACTTTCATATTTTTCATTTGCCATGTTTTTAACTTGCACCAAAAGGTGCGTGGCAATTTAAATGCAGTCTGTCTGAAGCACACAAAAAATAAAACAATGCCTGACTGCAGATGAAATCTGCTCCATCACATGTGCCAGGCGTTCTCAATAATGCAGCTGACGCCCTTTCTCGCTTTAAAATGCAGGTATTCAGGGAGGAGCTTCCAGCAGCAGACCCCTCGCCAGCACCTTTTCCGGTTGCTCTCTGGCGGATTGGTGCCCCAGACTACCGCACCTCGTGGCATCTAGCTTAGCCCCCAGGACCAAGATAGCATACGAAGGGGCGTTCTTGTCTTACTGTACTTTCTTAGGGCACAAGTGGGAGGCTAGCTGGGCGCAGGAGGACAGTTTTGTGGCATACCTAGAGTTGATGCACAGGGAAGGGTGCTCAGTGGCAGCTGCGAATAGGCACAGGGCGGCAGTTTCCTTCTTCGCACAAGCCAAGGGCATGAGGGACCCTACGAACATGTTCGTAGTGCGCAAGGCGTTGAGGGGCTGGCGTCACATACAAGGACACTCGACAGATGCGAGAAAGCCGATTGGGCTGGTAAGGCTCACAGCCCTATTGTTGGCACTCCAGTGCATCTGTAGCTCAACATGGGAGGTGCTGCTTTTCAAAGCTGCGTTCACACTAGCGTTCTATGGAGCTCTAAGAATAGGCAAGCTGGTAGCAGCGTCAAAGGGTGACAAACTGGGCGGCCTTCGAGTGGCCTGTGTGGTGATCCAGGAAGATACAATGTGGGTGACAATTCAAAGATCGAAAACCGACCAGGAGGGACGGGGGATACCATAGTGTTCCACCGGGCTCGGACCAACCCTTGTTGCCCGGTCTCGCATGTAGAGGCTTTTAGAAGGCAGCGGGAGGGTACGCTGGGGGGGCACTATTGTGTCACACGGATGGCACACCATTGACCAGGTATCAGTTTAGGAGAGTCCTGGAGCTGGCGGTCGCAAAGCAGGCCTGGATCCCACGGAATTTGGTACCCATTCTTTCAGAATTGGGGCAGCAACTGAGGCAGTTGTAAGGGGACTCCCAGTCGAAAATGTTAAAAGGATTGGGAGATTGTCATCTGAATGTTTCAAATGTTATGTACGTATTGACAAGTTATAACATGGCAAGATGACTCATGCTTGGTATTTTCTGGTTTTGCCGTTTCTCGAACCTGTCACGCGGGGGAGGAACTCACCGAATGTCGGCAAGAAACAACAGCTTCGCAACACAAGCAACAAGAAGATCAACGGCCATTGGTGACTTGGATTGTGGGCCACTCTTATGTGCAGCGCGCAAAAAACGTGTTTCTTTCAAAGTTTTTCAAAAAAAAAAAAACGTGTTTCTTTCAGGTGGAAGGAGGAGAAGGGCTGAGGAAAAGGGGTTCTCTGTTTCCTTCTTTGGGAGGGGAGGCTTAGGCATCAGACAGTTCAAAGACTACTTTCTGGAACTATTATCTCAGCAACCCGCCCCCCCGTCAGTGGTGATACTTCACCTGGGGGAGAACAATTTGGCCAATCTAGGGAGGCGCATCCTGATAGAAGAAATCATCTCCACTGCGGGGTGGGTGTCCAGAACATGCGCGGGTTGCACAGTAGTTTGGTCGCAACTTATTCCTCGGTGGCAGTGGCGAGGGGGGGACTCGGTCAAGGCGTTGAATCACTCGGTAAAGAGGATCAACACACAGTTTGACAAATTATTTTGAGCCGCCCGGTTGCAGACGATTCCTCACGGGTGTATTTGGGGGGAGCATTTCTACCTGCGGGACGGGGTGGACTTGACTAAGGCTGGGAATGTCCTGTGGTCGAATAACATATTAGCATGGCTAGAGGGATTTGCGAGGGGAATATGACCTTTCTTAGGAGTAGGAAGGGGGATGCCAGATCGTCGGGTAACAATGCTGGCCTGTGGCAGTAAGGTCATGACCGGTGAGCAGCTATTTTAAGGTCTGAGGGGGCGGCATCATCCTTTGGAGGTGTCCGCCCAGGGGTAGGAGGGTCACTGGCCCCTCCTAGAACTTCAGGGGCAGCTGGTGACGAGAGTTAGGGCCCTCCTTCAGTGGTTAAACGGAGTTCACGGGGTGGACCGAGTAATTAACGGGCTCGGCTGCATGGGTGGACCGAGTCATTAACGGGCTCGGCTGCATGGGTTGACCGAGTAATTAATGGGCTCAGCTGCCCGGTTGGCCTGGGTAATTAACGGGCCCGGCTGCGCATGCGCACCTGCGGTAAGGGTGCAGCTTGTAAGACCTGACACCGGTTAGCGACCTTGCCATATGGCCATAAATGTTAGTATGCAAAAATGTTCAGATCAGGATGTTAGATTCGGTTAGGAAACGAGCTGTATTAGAATCTTGTTAAGGTTAGCCGATCACACTTGTCGATTTGATTGTATCTAATGTTCTGAATATTTTTGCATAAAAAATTGTATATTTTGTTTAACAATTTTTATTATTTTGTATCTTAATAAATACGGCCGGGGGGTCTTGCGATCCCCCGCCTTCCAAAGACAAATCATGTTCCGTATCAATGTGTTCTGGGTTGATGTGAGTACACAGGGAGAGGGGCGGTAGCCGTCACTGACCATGTGAAAAGGGGGGCCCTCGGCCCCCCCGCCCGCATAGCGGTGCAACAATCCCCTCTCCCCTTGCCTCCCGGTGGTGGGGGGGCGTGATCTCCCGGCGTCCAATGATTACGTGGGAGGTGTGCGCCACACTACCGGTCGGCGGGTGCCCGATCCCTGACCCGGAAGGCGTGGTGCAGACTTCCGGGTCAGAGAGGTGGGCGGCGAGGGGCGGGGGGAGGGGGCAGCCAGCCCTCTGCCCGCGTCCCCGGGAATAAAGGAGGGGGGAGCGCTCAGGTGGCCCTTCTTGTCGCCTGACGCTCCCCCATACTGGTCGTGCCCCGCACTCGGGCCTCCTAATTTTCCCCACCCACCATCCCTGGAACAAAGCTGTGTTGTGCATTATGTATACCTGTTTTGTTATTAATTAATTTGTTTCCCTTTTAGGATGTATAATTGAAGCATAAATGTCGGTTAAAAATGTTTGGTGTATACTGTTTATTGTGCATATCTCTCGTGTACTAAGTATTGGCTTCCCGTTTGGGGAGTAGTGTTAAAGTGTAAATAATGTTTGCTATTTTGTTTAGGCCTTTTTTCCCCTAGTAGCCTGATGATGGTGTTTCATGACATGTTGATTTAGATAGTGTAGTTGTCCTTTAGTTCCTTTTTCCACAGGTCATCGTATTTATTAGGGTATTGGACATGCGGTAAGATCATGACCGGTGAGCAGCTATTTTAAGGTCTGAGGGGGCGGCATCATCCTTTGCAGGTGTCCGCCCAGGGGGAGGAGGGGTCACTGGCCCCTCCTAGAACTTCAGGGTAGCTGGTGATGCGAGTTAGGGCCCTCCTTCAGTGGTTAAATGGAGTTCACGGGGTGGACCGAGTAATTAACGGGCTCGGCTGCATGGGTGGACCGAGTAATTAACGGGCTCTGCTGCATGGGTGGACCGGGTAATTAACGGGCCCGGCTGCGCATGCGCACCTGCGGTAAGGGCACAGCTTGTAAGACCTGACACCAGTTAGCGACCTTGTCATATGGCCATATATGTTAGTATGCAAACATTTTCAGATGAAAATGTTAGATTCGGTTAGGAAACAAGCTGTATTAGAATCTTGTTAAGGTTAGCCGATCACACTTGTCAATATGATTGTATCTAATGTTCCTGAATATTTTTGCATAAAAAATTGTATATTTTGTTTAACAATTTTTATTATTTTGTATCTTAATAAATACGGCCGGGGGGTCTTGCGATCCCCGGCCTTCCAAAGACAAATCATGTTCCGTGTCAATGTGTTCTGAGTAGATGTGGGTACACAGGGAGAGGGGCGGTAGCCGTCACTGACCATGTGTTCCCTGTGTGTATGTTTGAGAGGAATTATCAATTGCTGTATGTGGGCTGAGTAGCAAGGATGCTGCTCCCAGTGGGGCTGATTTTCCCGATACTACTTTCAATACTACTACAACCTAAATATCCTCAAATGTTCCTGTCCTGCCTGAAGTAAAGAATAAATCTACCATTTGAATAAAACTACATCTCAGTCTACCTCATTTCTTGAGTTTCACAGATGGGTCCTTTTCATTAGTCAATTTACCCAGGAAGAGTTCAGCAAAGGAATTTAAAGACCATGAGTTATCATGCAACAGCTGCAGTGATCTGAACACCTGGATATTCAGCTTATGTTCTCTACCCGTAAACATCAGTTTGTGGGTTTTTGTGTAATTTAAAGACACTGATAGAAGGTCTTAAATGTTCGATCCAGCTTTCGAACATCTGGAATGGCAGTTTGAGATTTGCACATATATAGCCAGGCACCGTACATTCAACTAAAATATCATTAAGACACACCAGAGAAATATAAAGTTAAAGTTGAAAACGGACACTCATGCCTTGTCCTCTAGAATTTCCTACACGTATTAGAGAAAAAACCCATCAGACAAGTTTGAACCATTGTAGTAGCATGCATAGTTCGTATCTGCCAAATCCCCTCATTGTAGAGAGTGCTCAAAAAAGCTGCCAAGAACATATCATGACTAACACATCTTCAACATCTAGTAGAATCAGTGCTCGCTACTCCTGGTTAATTTCAAACATACCTTAGAAGTGTTTATGTGAGTAATAGTTAGCCCTGGGTGGACTAAGCGGAACGTCACTACGCAGAGTTCCACGGAGTTAGAAAAAATTCCACTCTGCTCCACCCTCCCACACTGAAAAATAGTCTTTAAAAAGCTACTTACCTGCTCTGGCGTCTCTGGGCTGCCCTCCTTCTCGCCGTGGTCTCTCCTCCTCGCTGTCCTTGTTCGCGCCGGTTGAAAACTCTTACATTGTACATCGTGCGAGGACTGTGGTTGTTTTTTTGACTATTTTTTGGATGTAGGTAGGGGCTAACTCTGCTCCGCTGCAGAGTTGGAGTTTTACCTGAACTCTGTGTTCTCAACAGAACGCGGAATTGGTAAAACTCTGCAAACTCCACTGGCGGAGAGGAGTTCGCCACTGTGCTTAATAATAGTGTCCGGAAACACATATAGACAGTGTACCCAGTCAGCCAGGTGATTTGCTTGACTGTAATATTTACATATAATTTAACCTCCAACTAAGGGAAAGATATAAAAGGCAGGAATAACCTGTCTTGTTTTTCTTTGGAAAAATCGCAATTTAACAATATTTCAAAACTCTTGGTAAATTATGCTCCCCATAGATTTGCCATAGAATGTTCCAAAATGGCTGCCAGTGCTTACTGTAGGGCAGAGGTCTTCAAACTGTGGGGAGCGTCCCCATAGGGGGGGGCGTTGTAGGTTTCCCAAAGGGGTGCAAATGCTTATGAAAGTACATGTAAATGAAGACGGGTTGGAAGTGATGTTTATTTGCTGCATTTCCATGCTGTCTTCATTTACTTGGAAGCTGGGGCCAGTGGTCAGAGAGTGTGCTGCTGTGGGCTCGGCTGGGCAGTGTCTGAAGTCTTATCTCTGGCACGCCCAAGTTTTTCACAGGTCTACTCTTTAAAGACCATTTGCATATTTACATACCTTTGTAAACTGGTTACCAAGGCTTAGTTTTTTCTGGTTTCAGTGCTCCCTAGAGCCCTACTCTGCCTATTCCTTTACATTTGTATTTTACATTTACTGCTGTAGTGTGAAAATACATTTAATGAAAAGGAATATAAAGTAGGGGTGTCAAAAGAAAAATGTCAGCCGTGTGTTGCTTAAAGAGCCTACAAATACCTTGTCTTGACACTAAATAGGGTTATAAATAAAAAAGTATGTATTCATTTGTAATGTGACTTTTCTGTCTTTGTTCCCTTTAATTATCAGTCATGAATCATTCATTCTGCCCTAGAACACAATTAAAAGTGCTTTCTATTTCTATTTGCTGTTTGAAGTACGTACAGAGAAGTGCTGAAAATACAGCTTTAGGTGACTGTTTATTTTTGTACCGTCTACGACATCAAAATAATGAGCTGACAATCCTAATCATAAGACTGGAAGTTTGTTGTAGGCTCAGCACATTATGTATTTCCTTCACCCTCGATCCCTGAATAATGTCATAATAGCAATAGTTAATTTATATTTGAAACCCTATGCCACTGTCAATAATATGCTGATTTACTTCAAGTGCCCGGTAAAGCATCCTGTATTAAGACAAATCACTCCTCATTCTCACCCTTCACTTTCACACTCACCATGCACTCACAGCGCATAGTTATGGATTTCCCACATTTGCCACATAATCCATCATCTGCTGCATAGTTTGCAGATTAAATAAATCTTGTTTCTAGCTCAAACGGTTCAAACGTTACTAAAAATACAGCAACACATGTTATCTCGCAGCGGAAAGCCCTTTCTGAAGGTTGACTGGTCACCTTTCCGTTGCTTATTTCTATATGTGGGTTTTGATGTGGTACTTATGAGGGGCAATAAAGGCCAGGACAGTGTTAACAAGTGTAAAAATTGCAAACCAATGCAGTAATGCTATCACAATAATGTTGCATTATGCAGCATAATTCGCCTTTGCTTGCTGCAGAATTTAGTCAACCATGCTGCATAATTTGGCCTTATGCTGCTTAATTCCAGTAGCCCTGGTTATAGTGCTCTGAGGTCCCAGCCTGTGGCAGAAAGCACTGTGAATATGTAAGCCATTATTTTAAGACAGTATTTACATACTCTAAGCTAGGCTGCTGAAAAATGATGCAGTGATTGAGATAAAACAAGTTCTTACAAAATATACTTTTTAGTAATAAGTAATCAAACTGTATCTAATGCAGACATTTTTGTGTCTCCACTATTCCAGATCTCAGCTGATAACACCCTTACAATAAATCTCAAAAAGAATACATCTTTGCCACCATGAAGCTTTAAGCAGAGCCACTAGAATTATTCAGCAGAAGAGGACCACATTATACAGCAGGTTTGACTAATTTATGCAGCAAGAAAAGGTCAATTATGCACCACAATAAGCCACATTTTGTGGTTAGCATTACTTCATTATTTTGTCATTTTAACTCAAGGTAACGCTGTCAGGGGAAATATTTCACATCAATAGTACCATTTTAACACCCAAATACAGCAGTGAGCAATTACAAGATTACCAGTCAATCTTTGCAAAGGGCCTTCCACTGGTCCGGAACACTTTGTCATGCTTTAAGTAACTTTTGTTCAGTTTGAGCTAGAATAACGTTTTTTTTAATCTGCAGATTATGTAGCAAAAGCAGTAAACTGATAATTATGTGGAAAATGCTGTTGCTACAGAAACTCATAATTCCAGTTGCCCTGGCTTTAAGTGTCTCAATCAATTAATGGCTGGTAGAAGGCTGGTTTCTTTTTTAACTTTTGGCACTACCACCACACCCTTCGATTTCAGGCAGAGGCACCTCAAAGACAGTATAAACCATTCAGGGGGAGTTTTTGTGTGAAAGCTGAGTCCATGGGGTGGCAGGTAGAAGGCCAGCAGGGTTGCATTCAGTTTCAGAGCCCTAATCCTCTAGATCCCTGGGGCCTGACAGTAATGGTCTAGGAGATAGAGGAAAGGAGAGAGATTCATAGATATTGTCAAGGAGAAGGCCCAGAATAGGGAGCACTGTATGGGGACTCATTTTTATTTTTATAAATGGCCAGAGACAGCTTCTTCAGAGAGATACCCCAAAGAAGGGGACAATATATGTGTTTTTTTAAAGGGACAGTCATTAGAGAAGCTGGTACTGCTGCCACGTGTGTAAGTGGCCACTGCTGGTTATCATTAAGGAAGCAGATGCAGCAGGACTGGGGCCCAGGGATTTGAGGGGCCCACTGCATCACAGTTATGACTGTCTACCTTTAAAAAAGGGGCATCATTTTCCTTTCAGGCATTAAGTCCGAGGTTATGATTCGTCATGGTGGGGAAGAGGTAAAAGATGCAGGGGTAATAGCCTGCTAATCAGGACTGCAGTTATCATTAGTGCAGCAGGTGTGGTTGCATTGGGGTCAAAGAGTGTGAGGGGCTCACAACACCCCAATTATTGGGTGCAGTTTGTTTGGGATAATATCTGTTTTTGTTTGATTCATTTGCTGTTTTATAAGTCTCATATTTAGTGCGGGTCATGAGCTATAGAAAAAGTATCCCTTAAATCATTGCATAAGCCCCGCTCCCTGCACGCAGCCATGTCCCACCCACACCCCAAATCCTTGCCGTAAAGTTTTGGAGGGGGTCCCGACCTCAAAACATTTTGCTTAGGGGGGCTCAGAGTAAAAAGGTTTGAAGACCTCTGCTCTAGGGTAATAACATTCGCCAGTTCTAAATGAAATATATATTTAGTGTAATTTGACTTAAACAATTATTAATAATAGAGCCATGAGATCATTTCTCCTCTTGATAAGGTTCATAGCTCTGGTACGCCAATAAGTTTTGTGTTTCTCCTAGAGCAGGAATGAGTGTCCATGCCTGTCAAATATAGCCTTAATATGTCCCTGACAGCCATTACTCATTACTTGTACAACCATAATATTCCCCAGCAAAAAGCTGCACTCTTACACGTCTGCTTCTTACACTTTTTGTTATCTTTGGCAATTTCTTTCCCCATAAATACTTAGGGTATTTGCTAAACCAGAAGCCAGTAGCTCAAATACATCTCTTAATACCTGGGTGCCTGTAACAGCAGCCCGAGAGTGGGCTATTTCCATCTGTCACAGATAAGTAAACACTGCACAGATCTCTGTGCTTGGCAAGTACATTACTGATTAGAAGAATAAAGAAAGAATAGAGGAGCTCAGTAATTATCAATGGATTATCAAAGACCAGCCCATATACATACATGCCAATAGACCGGAGTCAGGCAAGACACTTCTGATTTTTTAAATACAAAATTGCTTATTTTGGCTGTCTCCTGCCTTAATTGCCTCTAATTCAATAGAAGTTAATAGGAAGAAATACATTCTCTCAATTATTTAAAAGAAATCTCAAACTTGAATGGATGAAGTCAATCAACGGTCATAAATCTAAACATCCTGTCTGATCAATTTGTTTACACCACATACTGAGTCCGGCTGTTAAGTCGCAACAATATGGGGTTAGCCAACCTGGTATAAGAGAAACCCTTCCTCATACACAAGACGTCGCTCCAGAGGTTGTGCAATTTTGGGTCGTAGATTAAGCTCCTTTCAGGCCCGGCTTTAAGGTCGTGTGACTGGTGCGGCCACACTGGGCGCTGGCCTGAAGGGTGCACTGACCTGGGGGGTGGGCATTGTGTTTAGCAATATCTTAAGATTTAAAATCACCAGCTGCAGAGTTCCTTATGCGTCCAGCTTTCAGGCAATGATAAAAATTTCAAGATTTCTCTTGTGATTAATGTTCTTGCTAGAGAGAGAGATTGGAGTTTTGTCTAGTGGCAATTTTGACTCACCATAAAGTAGAGCAGAGGGTTAATATGCCTGTTGCAAAGAACAGATCTGTTTTATGTGGCGAGCTGAGTGGATTAGTAAAGCCAGTCTTTACCAGCACTTTATAACAAATTAAATGTATGTGAAAGAGAGGCTATGGATAGCGGAGGGGCACAGGCATTTTTGCATGGTGGGAGAGAGGGAATCTGAGAAGGAGTTCATGGGAAGGGGCGGGTGGCGCCAAAAAAAGATTGGCGCACCAGATGCCACCAGAGCTAAAGCCGGCCTTGCTCCTCTTTTCCTAGTAGTCTCCTCTTGGTTTCCCTATTTAAAGCATTGACTTTGCATGTGACCTTCCATGGCTTAGACATTGTATAGCTGCAATAGCGCCAATACTGGAATCGTGAGCTCCATATTTGTTTTTGATTTGCTCCATTTTCACCACAACACATTTCCTCTTGTGGCCACAGCCATCCTCCAATCCCACAACTATTGGCAAGTTTCCCTCCAGTAATAAAGACTCCTCATTGACTTACCCCACATATTGGCACTTCACAGGACATCCCTGATGGTCTGCATCTGAGTTCTTTCCAACTTTGCACCAAAACCCAAGCAAAATCATAAGTAACACTAATTTGTAAAGGCATTTGATATAGCTTTTATATACTAATGCATTAAAACTGCATTTTTGCAGGCCTGTGTTTACTTGCATTACCACATTAAAGCCTATATGCTTTTCTAATGATTGTTCGGATTGCATTCTGATTCTTTTAGTTTTGATATTTTCATTATGGACAAAAATAAATAGCTCCTTAAATGCAGAAGAAAAAGAAAATTCGAGCACTCAAAATGACACAACTTTTTTGCTTGTGGTAAACTGTCACTTAGAGTGTCAGACATGAGGCATTCAAAATGGCACAATGCCACACAAATGAATGAACAAAATGTGGCAGTTATAAAAAAGTTCTATAGATCTCTGTCATGGAGTGATTAAAAAGGAGAAAAGCATCTGCATGGGCGATTAGGCACTTCAATTAGCCGGGATGGCTAATTTATGCTTGCTTCGTTATCCATTGCCTGTCCCAAAAGGCTCCACATCCCCGGAAGTCACTCAGCAGCCATACCCTGAAACTGGTCCAAGTGGAGGCATATGCAGAGTTTCATCCAAAGACACTGTTAGCGTGTTGCTTAAGTAATGTGTAATTTGATGCAAAGTGACTTTGTCCTGGGCACAAGTTGCTCTTTGACACCATAGAGAATGGACCCTGTAAATTACACACATTTAGCTTCAAGCATTCAATGCCCATTTGAGTGCAATGGGTTGCAAATATGTTAATAATAAATAAATGCAAGATACACACCAATGTAAAAAGCAACACTGCAGAGTGCGTGGTTAATTTCAGTGGCTTATGAGCCTGTCTCGGCAGCACAGGCCTCTTTCGACCATACATTTTCCACGTTCACTGCCAAGTACTCTCCACCAGACCTCACTATCAGCAGTCAAATACAAACAATAAGCCTTTCTCGAACAAATAAGAATCATGATAATACATCTGCAAAGAAAGACAGAATATGCTGCAAATGCATTTCAAATCAAGCCTGTAGTCAGGCTAAGTTTAACTTCGAATACATGGCTATACATCCACTCATGTAATTTGAAGAATAAATGTAAAACGTGAGTGAAAGAGTACATGTTTATACATTTCAACTGAACATTAGTGTACACGTGTATACATCTCTAATCCCTACAATGGTTTCAGTCTCTTAGTACGTTTAAAGGTTTCACACATGTTAATGAAGTTAAGGCACACAGTGAATATAATATCAGATACAAGTATATAATTAGATAATCATGAATATAAGGGTGGAGTCTAAATTGTACTGCTCAATTTCAAAGAGCAAATATAAATAGAGAGAACTCTTAAATGTGTTTGAGTGCTGTGTTAACGATCCCTGAATAATAAATAAAGTAAACAAAGGCAGAAAAGTAAAGTTACAAATGAACACATGCAATTTTGTTTCAAGTCCTATTTAGTATCATGTCCAGGATTTTGCAGACTCTTACAATAACAAGTGGCCGGTATTTTTCTCCCGGAAAGGTGACAACCCTATGAACAATCCTCACATAGGAATGAACTTCCAAAACTGGGTGAACACAAACCTCTATTGCTGTATGGTCTCCCAGAAGACTGTGCCTGCTGAAAATTTACATAACAGATACAGCTTCTTCTAACATAGCTCAGTACCTTTTTTAAGTATATCATTGAAACATTATCAGTGATATGTCTGTCCTCCTGCACTTATAAATATATTGCTTGAAAATAAACAAAGGTGGTAACCTTTTCTGAAATCGACGTTTTCACATATGTATTGTAATTGTTCAAGAAAAACAAACAAATGTACACACTTTTACAGGCACACATTTACAGAGGAATTTACTTGTCTCTGGCCACCCACATGCTGATTTAGAGGTAGGTGGAAGCTGTGGAAAAGTGCCGACATTGTACAAGCCAATCAGCAATCCGGTATGTCAGCCAGATGGCAACCTGGATGCTGTACCTCACAATAACACTCCTTACAGGCCTTCAGACAGGCAGCAAAAAGCATCACAATGACAGATTGGGCATGGCACTCTGGAACGGTCACTGCGCTACTGTGATATAGCAGATAACTAGTAGCTTGTTATTTTTGTCTCAGATTCATTTTAACGCCCTTCTGTCCTAGTTCTTGATGTAAAGTTTACATAATACTTCACTTTGTTTCCTGGCAGCTGCCAGCAAATGCTCCATTCTCGGAATGAAAGCATTCTTACCTGCTTATTGGCGGGTTTCCTGAAATGTGATCATGTATCTGATGTCTGCCACACCCTGCCCTGGCTTGCAGGTAAACAGCATATCCATTCAAGTTTCTCTGCCTGGTCCACTATGCCTGTTATCATACATGCCAACATTTTAGAGCAGGTAAGTGGGAGATTTGCAAAAAATAGCAGCAAGAATGTATTTTCCCCATTGCCTTAGATTGAAGCAAAGGCAATTTGTCTGCATCTGATCAAAAAGTTTAATTTCGAGGCCTGTCACACCCTCTAATCTCCCCCTCCATGAACTAAGGGCAAAGCATTCTGGCTCAGGGTATTAATTTCCAAGCTCAAGCTCCCTTGTTTCCATCAGATCATGATTCAGAATCCAAATCGTGTTTTCTGCATGCAAGCATCAGGAGGCGGGAGATAGCATTAAAATTGGTAGTCTCCCCCCTGAATCCGAAGGGTTGGCATGTATGCTATTATTGCGATGACCCCAAGCTTATGTCCTCTCTGTTGCCACCTCATCTCTCTTAGGTCAGTGTCAGACCCAGAAGACAGTGGACCTCATTCAAGAGGGTTAGATTTGTTTGCCTCTGTGTCCTGGAGTCCTTCCTACTATGACTGCAAATGTAGCCAAGTACATCTCTTTTACACTTGATTTCCAGGGTTGAGTGGATTATCAAAGAAGGGGTTGGGGGGCAAATATTTCAAACCCAACTGTCAAACAACAGACACAGTAATTCACTGTCCAGCCAGTGCTTGTTTAAATAAAAGGAGAAGTACTTTAAATTAACAGCAAAAAGTATTAATACATACACTAATGGGAGTTCAGTACAGGGTTTCATGATCCTGCAGCAAAACATAAAAGCGATTCCCATTAAAATGTCACTGTGTCAATTCCTACGTCTGGTTTGAAGAGGGTTAGGCATTTTGATGCATTCGAGACTCAAAGCGTCGCAGCAAAAACTTGTAAATGTTATTGTCAGTTTAACCGCATCGCTGCGACTGTTATTTTTCTGCTGCGCAGCTTTTTTCTAAAAGCCGCGTTACATGACGAGCTCAGCTCGTCATCCGCACACGACCACCGTGGCTGATGACGAGCTGAGCTCGTCATCAGCATCGAAGGGGTTAAGGAGCATATTATGTGGGAATGCCTCTCTGGCATGCAATATACACTGTGTGGTGCAGCCAGTTCCAGGGCAGGTATAATGTGACGCAACCCTACCAAAAACTGACGGATTGGTCCAAATGAGTCAGTTTGTACATGGGGGAATATGGTGCACTGAATACGACACGGCTGCATCAAAAACAATGATGCAGTGGAGGCGTAAGCTCCTTGTAAATATGCCGCTAAAAGTTGAAGTCCAAAATGTGCGTTGTGAACAAAACATCTAGACCTGGATTAAGGTGTCACACATGGTACCTTCTTGCAGATTATATTCATTTGATGTTTCAAATGAGCAGTCATAATTTGTGTAATGGAGATCCCACATTCTTGGAGGCAATCAAATGTGATAGAGGATAATGGGGAAGATGACAGAGAATCCTTTCAAGCATAGATGTGCACCAACATGCTAACAATCAAACCTTTACACTTACATGGAACAAAGAGGCTTGCTCACAAGCCATGTTGTCCTGCTTCCCGAAGCCATAACATTTCTGCAAAAATGTCAGACACTTTAAGCCTGATCCTCAAACTACAGTTTGGAGTGTCTTTTTTAGTACTACAAAATGTACTACAAAATGTAAGGTTTGCATTTACTTATTTGTGCAGAGTTCCCCTGAATTGGCTTGGTAGTTTAGTCTGCCCTGTTCCCATGATGCACTGGGCCAGAGACAGACTGATTTGCATATAGCCAGGTTCTGAGCTGGGATGGTGCAGTGAGATAAATAACGGTGATGGATCAAGCCCTGATCTTTGGACTGGGTAAGAGTGGTCTGCTTAATTCAGACACTCTGTTCATCACCACCCCCTTTTCTGAATCGTTTTTGGCCACTATAGGTGTAGCAGGGAATACTCAGACATGAGTTCCTTTCTCACTGCACCATCAGGATTCAAGCAAGCCGGGCCGAAGGCGGCTGAAATGCCAGAAACCGGTCCCCGGTAGCTTGTCTCCTTTCTGGTGAAGAATTGGCTAGGTAGTTTAGTCTGCCCTGTTCCCATGATGCACTGGGCCAGGGACAGACTGATTTGCATATAGCCAGGTTCTGAGCTGGGATGGTGCAGTGAGATAAATAACGGTGATGGATCAAGCCCTGATCTTTGGACTGGGTAAGAGTGGTCTGCTTAATTCAGACACTCTGTTCATCACCACCCCCTTTTCTGAATCGTTTTTGGCCACTATAGGTGTGGCAGGGTATACTCAGACATGAGTCCCTTTCTCACTGCACCATCAGGATTCAAGCAAGCCGGGCCGAAGACGGCTGAAATGCCAGAAACCGGTCCCCGGTAGCTTGTCTCCTTTCTGGTGAAGAATTGGCTTGGTAGTTTAGTCTGCCCTGTTCCCATGATGCACTGGGCCAGGGACAGACTGATTTGCATATAGCCAGGTTCTGAGCTGGGATGGTGCAGTGAGATAAATAACGGTGATGGATCAAGCCCTGATCTTTGGACTGGGTAAGAGTGGTCTGCTTAATTCAGACACTCTGTTCATCACCACCCCCTTTTCTGAATCGAGTTCCCCACCCCAGCTGCAGTGTCCACACATGTAAGTAAATGTGGGAGGGACACAGGGGAGTGTGTGGAAAAAAGGGGCAGACTTACTGCTGAAGGAATTAGGAAGGAGTAAGAGGTGCTTAGAGATGGTCAGGGAGGAGTTCAGGGACGGATGTCAATTTCTTCACTCTGGGGGTGGAAACATGTTACTTACTGTAGTAAGTTTACACTCGATGTTTGTGAATACCAAAAGGACAAAAAAGCTTAAACGTACTCAAAGCTGTAACTTACCATTGTGAATCAGCCCTAGAGTGTGTCTGAAAGGCGTAAGAATAGTAAATGTAACCCCTACAAAGTCCAACACTTCCTCTATTGTTGTTTAAATTGGAGCTGGAATATCACGCTTAACCCTGTTGAAGTGCAACAATGTCCCTACTTCTGCATATATTGTAGCAGGAATATTATATGTAACCTCTGTGTAGTCCAACACTTTCCCTACTGCTGCTTAGACACTCTAAATCAGCTGTTATGGCAAGAACTCCAGCATAGAGATACCTCTCCGGGCAGAGGCTATCTTAAAGAATCGCTAGAAATCACAAGGCTCAATAATCTATGGAACACTCAGCTACAACACACATCCTTTAAAAAATTGGCCTGGCAGTCAGTAAAACAAATCTCACTGCTGGAAGACAAGGTTCTGTTCTCAACCAGGTCTCATGCCTGGATGACCCTGAACTCCTACAAATCATCTGCATCTCAAAAGTACTTCAATCAGGGTTATCCCAAAACTCTCAAGATAAAGTTTTTAAAGCACCGCCTGGGCATTCTACCATGTGCCAAATACCTTCCACCATGGCAGAGGGCAGGCACACTAAGCACTAGCAGTATATGCAACACAGGCCCAGATAACATTCTGCATTTAATCTGCACATGCGTGGCGCTGCAGCAAGAGAGGATACAGCTGCTAAAGATCCAGCTCAAGCAGTCAGGGATCCACACTGGGCGGCAAGCGGTGCTGGCATGTTTAGATTCAGGGGCCACCCAACTGAACTACAGAGTGGTCAAATTTCTCACACTGGCGGAACAAAAAATTAATTACCATCATAGGAGCGCACAAACCACTGAGTTTAAGTTGATATTGAAGAACTCAATATGCCAACCGGAAGCTGCTTCCCTGAACTTGATTTTGATAACTCAAAAAAGTGACACCAAGATGGGAAATTCCGTCCTGCCGCTCAGCCATCAGGAGCCTGACATGAACGCACTTTTGCACTCTGCCCTTTGGCTGTCTGGCACCATTGCCTTATACAATAGATGCCGTAGGCCATACTAATCCGTTATCATCACACCCATGCAGTACTGCAGTGCACACTTTGTCACTTTTTTTGCACTCATCGAATGGTTTTATCAGTCTTTTGGTATATTTGTATGTAAGCACTGCACAGGACTTTTATCATGTGTATCAATGTTTTTACTGCTGAACCATAATTACTTTTTAGCCTGACAGCATACAGCTGTGCAATGGTTTTTAGTAACTATGCATAATAAAAATAAATGGAAAAAAAAACCTCTTTAAAGTTCAGCACTTTCCTTCCTGTTGCCTAGTTTGGGGTGTGAATAGTAAATATAAACCCTCTGAAGTCCAATGTTGTCCCTACTGTTGCTTAGATGGGATTGGCATTAGTAAACCCCTCCCAAGTCCAACGCTTTCACTACTTTTAGTTAGACTGGAAAGGGGATATTAAATCTAACACCTCTGAAGTCCCATGCTTTCCCTACTATTGGTTTGATTGGTGTGGCAATACTAAGGGGGTTATTCTGATGGCGGTGGGAGCACATCCGACGGCTAGTCGAATGCGGTCCCCCCTACATCTGTTGCTGTAGTCCAACTGCTGCATTACAATGCATGTGGTCAGAGGCAGCAGGTGGAGGGACAGTCCAACGCTTTCAGATGGGCTCAGGGAGCCTTTTTGACCATTAGAGGGTCAGTAATCCCTACAATAAGGGCAGTGCCTGCTTCAGCCCGCTGTAGAGATTACAATGTCCCTTTCCCCCCACCCTTTCATGGCAGTTCATTTGCCATGATAAGGCAGGCATAAAGGGATTTTGGGGGCCCCTAGCAGGGCCCCCTTCCTCCCCGGCCCTCTCATATGTCGCCTAGGGGGCACATATGGTGCCCCCTAAACTTCCCTGCACAATTTGGCAGGCATAGCATGGTGCCTGCCACACGGTGCAAGGTTGTTTTTCAAGTGTTTTTCAAGTGTACATTGGCACTTAGCACTTTTACTTTCCTGAGGCGGAAAGCCGGGAATGTTAGGCAGCACGTCTCTACTTTGATATTCTGATATTTTAAAACTGTTTTAAATCTGTTTTTACCTTGTTTATTGCTCATTTGCTCATTCTTGCACTCAGCTAATTCCTTTGCACTGTCATCATCCCGCGCAGCCGATTAGGTGCTGTCGCGGGCTGATCCGGGGGTTATCCGCCATCTTACAGGGAGGCGCAGGGTTGGCGGTCTAGGCATTTCGACCCTCCCGCCCTCTCAGGTACTTAAACCGCGCTGTCCCTGGCGCGCGCTGACTGGCACTTAGCACTTTTACTTTCCTGAGGCGGAAAGCCGGGAAAGCTAGGAAGCACGTCTCTACTTTGATATTCTGATATTTTAAAACTGTTTTAAATCTGTTTTTACCTTGTTTATTGCTCATTTGCTCATTCTTGCACTCGGCTAATTCCTTTGCACTGTCATCATCCCGCGCAGCCGATTAGGCGCTGTCGCGGGCTGATCCGGGGGTTAGCCGCCATCTTACAGGGAGGCGGAGGGTTGGCTGTCTAGGCCTTTCGACCCTCCCACCCTCTTCCTGTATAAAAGTATGACAATTTCCTCCCGCACAGCGGGCGCGCCGATGGCGCGCCAAAGGCGTGCCCGTCTGCGCCCGTCCGCGCCCCTACGGGCCCAGGGGCCAAAACCCCTGGCCAAAACACGCTGCCTAGAATCATTTATGGAACCAAACAACTATTTGCCTTGAGACCTATATCTGATCATGCAGTTGCTACTTTTGATATGCTTTAACAGTTCCCTCAATGCTGCCCCCACTGTTCTTTCTCTTTGGATGTCCAGCAGCTATGCAGTAGCCTTGCTCAGCGGACTTCTATTCCTTCTCACCTGAGCCACACTTTTCTTAGCATGAACTGTCGTTCTTTGCGTAAGCATAAACGTGAGATTTTTGATCTTCTCACCGACGAATCTCCGGACGCGCTTTTTATCACTGAAACATGGCTCCACGATAGTTCCGGCCCAGACATCGCGGACGCACTACCCACTGGTTACGCCATTGTTAGGAGCGACCGATTTAAGAAAAAGTTAGACATTGTCGCTCTTAATAATGCTCTGGCCGATCACCTGCCCACCAGTCTACCGGACCTGGCTGATATGGAAACCGCAGCCAGTGCCGTGAACTCCTGGCTCCAGGAAGCCATTGACATCTGTCTTCCTCTTGCTCATAAGAAAATGACAATTCACAAAACACCTGCCCAGTGGTATAACGAGACGCTTCAAACTGACAAATCTTGATGTAAAAAATTGGAACGCGCCTGGAGAAGGGACTACTCCCCCTCAGCTGGCCTCATCTATAAAACTGGGTTGAAGCGCTACCACAAAGCCTGTGCCTCGACGCGGGTTAACTATGTCAACACAATTATCTCTGAAGCCGTTAATAAATCTAAAATACTGTTCAGCGTGGTAAAAGATCTCAATGGTTCTCAGACCACGGCTACCCTTCCCCCTCTATCAAGCAGTAAATGCGATGAACTTGCTCAGTATTTCATCTCTAAAATTGAGAATATTTACCAGGACATTTATGCCCAAAGAGACAGCAAAACTTCGGTGAACTCGCTCTTTGATGCCTCGGAGGTTGCTGACTCCTCTGTGCCGTCCCCGGATTCACTCCTGTCCTGGCCTGATCTCCACCCTTCTACCCTTCTGGAGATCCTGAGCAAAGTTAAGTCAAGGCTCTCCGATTGATCCTTTGCCCATCCCAATACTGCGCTCTCTAGATTCCCCCAGCTCTCGACGATCTGTACTTTGCTTAATCACTCGCTCAACACTGCTGTTGTTCCCAGTCGCTGGAAGCACGCAATGGTCGCCCCGCTATTGAAAAAACCTACTGCTGATCCCAACGTTTCCTCCAACTTCCTCCCTATTTCTTTATTGCCAACATTTTCCAAAATCTTAGAGAGACACATCCACCTGCACCTGTCCCAGTTTGTGGCAACAAATAATCTATTACATCCCTCTCAGTCCGGCTTCTGTCCGGGATTCTCCACCAAGACCACCCTCCTCGGCGTTACAGAAAATCTTCCCCTGCTATTAGATAGAGGTGAAACAGTTGCACTGATATTACTTGATCTCAGTGCAGCTTTCGATACTGTATCTCACAGTATCCTCCTCAGTTCCCTTGCGGCCACTGGCATCGGTGGAAAAGCTTTGGATTGGCTTACATCTTTCCAGACGGACCGGACCTTTCAAATTTTTTCCCACTCCTCCACTTCTAAAATGTATCCTTCCCCATATGGTGTGCCACAGGGTTCAATACTTAGTCCCCTCCTTTTTAATCTTTATGTTACCCACCTTGGCTCATATTGCACAACATTCCGGGCTGAATCTATTCACTTACGCTGACGACTCTCAAACCGTCTTCTCTCTATCCCAAGTTGACCCAACCTCTACCTCCCCCCTGCAAGCAGGTCTCAGCGAAATATCCAGCTGGATGAACCGCAACCTGCTCAAATTAAATGGTGGTAAGACCGAGGTTCTGGTACTTGGGAATAAACCTGACCTCTGGAGCCCGAGGCATTGGCCGTCTGCCATGGGTTCCCTACCTTTTCCGTCCAAACATGTGCGTAATCTTGGTGTGACCATCGACAATGGCCTATCCATGAAAGATCAGGCAAACAAAGTGGCAGCCATCTGTTTCACCATTTTGCGGTGGCTGAGAAAAATCTTTTGGATGCTACCATCTAACACCCAGAGATCCGTTGTAGATGCCTTGGTGACCTCCAGGTTGGATTACGGCAACGTGCTCTACCTGGGGTCCGCCAGGGCGGTCACATGTCGTCTCCAATTAGTCCAAAACGCCACCACACGGCTCCTTTGTGGTTGCCGAAAAACTGATCACATCACAGAATGCTTAAGGGGGCTCCATTGGCTCTGATTTGAAAGTCGGGTAAAGTTCAAGGCTTTGAGCTACATGCATAAAATCAAGGCTGGGGTAGCTCCCCTGTACCTTCAGTCCTTAGTCAAACTCTATACCTCCTCTCGTTCTCTCCGTTCCTTCTCTCAATATTTATTTTGTGTACCTAAGTACAGACTTTCCAGAATGGGTGGCAGTTCCTTTGCAAACTTAGGACCAAGACTTTGGAACTCCCTTCCTTAGGACATCCGTATGGAGAACTGTCACGCTAGCTTTCGCAGAGCTGTGAAAACCTGGCTCTTTAACCAATAGCATCTTACTGGATAGTTCTTGCTGCTTCTGCCTTTCAGCGCCGGGAAACCCTTGCGGGTAGCTGTCGCGCTTTATAAACTCAATAAATAAATGAATAAATAAATAAATAAATACATTTTTTATCGTGGCATCGGCTGCAGCCTGCCACAAGCCGCAATGGAAAAAGTACACTTTGTGAACACCGTGAAGGTGGTTGCATTGCAATAAGGGCAGTGGCACCGCTGACTCCTTGTCGGGCGGTCACGCTTCTGCTATGGTGTCCATCGGACGAGAGTCCGACCAGCATCGTAATGATGCCCTTAAAGTAACGCCTCTGAAGGGTAAGGCCTTTCCTACTGCATAAATTAAAATTGAAGTTGGAGTAGTAAATCTACTGCCTCCTGCAATCCAACATCTTCCCTAATGTGTGGGTTTAGACTAGATCTATACTATTTTTTAAGTTTTGTTTCATTTTATTTTTTAATATTTTGGTTTTTGAAGTATTTATATTATTTTGAGAATTACTTTTTATATTTATTATATTGTTTCAATCAATATGTGTATTATATACTTTTTAAGTAGATTTTTTGTTTCTGTTAGTATTGTTTTTGTACATTTTTGAAATTGTTAAAATCATATTATTATGTTGTTTTACACAAATATATAAACGTGAATATCAATTGCATATTTAATGTACACTAATAAATACAATTGTTTGCATATGTATATTTTAATTTTTAAATAGGGTTACATGTTTCTCTTGGTTGTATTTATGCTTGATCATTTTTACTTCATTTTACTGTTAATATTCTAAATTAAATGTATTTAAAAATTGTTTAGTTATTGATTATTATTAAATAGAAAACATATTCTTACCTTTTTTAGGCAATTCTCTTCAGTTATACTTTTGACACAATTGTTTTTTATTATAAATATAGAAAGACAATATTTTGGTAAATGTTTCTTTTTTTTAAGTTTTAGTTTGGTAAAAAATATTTTTGACACAATATTCATGTCACACAATATTTGTGCTCACAATATTTTGTCATACAATCAGCAGGGAGTGTATCACCCATGGTTTGCCTGAGTGAATTAGGAAAGAAATTGCAAAATAAAATATGCAAGTGGCTAATAAAGCAAAAACATGGGACATCATTTCATTTGATCCTAAATGTGGAGCAAGGTCCACTGTGATAGAGGAATTGATTTCTTTTTTTCTTTGTTAATTCAGATTTTTTTAAAAATAAACAACACACAATTAGATGACATATTGAGCCGTGAGGTTATATCCAATCTTTTTTAACAACCAAAAAGAATAAACAATAAGCAATAATTCATCTTATTTCAAATAACAATTAACGAAGAGCTCACCCATCTATCAATTCATACATCACAGTATAACAGTTGCGGTATTTAATAAATCTGTCAAAACACATAGATTACCCGGCCCCACTAAACGTCTAATTCAGGGGTCATTAGCAGTCTGCGACTCCTTCCAATTCGCTATGGGAGCCCAGATACATCCACCCTGTAGTCTCCCTCTTTTACCCTTTCTCTCATAAATGGCTTTTTCGAGAGTAAACATTGAGAGCAGCCGCGTAAGCCAGTGCTGAAATGTTGGGGGTGCCGAATCTACCCATGCAGAAGCAATACATATCCGTACTACAGCCATGACTAGGAAAGGGGATTGATAAGTTTATCTTGTACTTCGTTGCTACTAACTCCAAGAAGTATCAGAGCTGCGGTAAGCTTGATTTTCAAACCTAGTGCCAGATCAAGAAATGTCTCAATAGAGTCTATCAGGGTTTCAAGATGTAAGCCGAACGCAAACATGTGTACAAGGTCAGCATCCGGCGAGTCGCAACGCAGGCATCTAATTCCTACCTGCCCCACCACTGTGCAATCCTTGCCGGGGTATAGTAAAGTGCAAAGATAGTTTTGTAGTGCTGAGCTAGAAACCCTGTCGAGCACACTACCGTCTGACCCAATTCTAGAGAGTCAAAACACGTCAACGATGCAACACCCACCCGTTCCGCCCATTTACCTCCGTGTTTTTCCAAATCATCTTGTTTAAGCGCTACGAGTTCAGCATGTATTAATTGTATAGTACATTTCCTGCTATCTCTAATAACATCGATAACTTTATTTCTACCACACACATTGTACCCCCCCCCCACCTTCTTACTTAAAAAGCTTTGCAGCTGCGGACATTTGAAAAAAATGCTCCTTTCTAGACCAAACTCCATCTGGATATCGCTAAACTGACGAAAACCCTCCATCAGTATTAAATCCCCGACAATCCAAACCCCGCCCCGCCCAGTCCGCCATGACCACATCAGAAAATATTCCAGGAAACATAGGATTTTTATATAGCTGAGTGTAATAGTTAATCCTCCCAAGACCAGTCTTCTTTTTAAGTGCTGCCCATATTTCAAAGGCAGCCAAAAGAGTCTTTTTTTTTTTTTTTTTTTGTGTCCTCATATTCGCCCTTGGAAACCATGTAGTGATGAAGAAGTATAAAAGATGACTGAGGCACTGGCCCAGGTAAACTGGGGGGGATTTAGATGGTACCTGACAGCGTATCCCACAGTGCCACGCATCCCAACCTTGTCCTCATCCAATGGAACCAACAGGGTTAGTGAACTGCTATGTACAACCCATTTTATAGCCAGAGTCGCATATATTGGGTATGTAAAGCAAAAAGGGATCAAAAGAACAAATGATCCATCCAAGCAGCACAATCATAGGACTTGGGGGAAAAAAAAAAAAAAAAAAAACACGATGTTCAGGCCTATAGTTACCAGTTCAAAAGTAGCCAAAATCTCCTCTTGTGTTGGTTACCTACTCTAGCCAGATCTAATTTGGACATCTGTAACATCGCTGCTCACCAGTCTGTATAGAGAGGAGGAGTCTTGTCTTTCCAGCGTTTACAAATTTCTCTTCTAGCTAATAGACAGCTATAAAAGACCAGTTTTTTACTTATACCTTCAATCTCGGGTATAATACCAAAGAAAACTAACGTGGGGCAAGGACTAACTTGTAGATCAATTGCTAGTGAAAGGGAGGCACAGATTTCGTTCCAAAAAGAAGTTATATATGGACACTCAATGAACATGTGTACATCTGATGCTGCTAATAAACCACATCTAGGGCATGCAACCTGAGCATTATTGGTGAACTTTGATAAACGTAGTGGAGAATAGTACGCTCTATGCAGTGTCATCAAGTGGTTCCGACGAAGCCAGGAAGGTTTTACAGTCTCCCCCAGAATCTTAAAAGATTTGAGCCACAAACCCTCTAGATCAGTATTAGGTATATATGTTTCCCAAAGGGAGTGGGGAAGCAGGAATTCGCCATCAATCTCATCTAGTATAAAGTTATACCAAAATGTTATCTCTTTTTTAAATGGAGGTTTGTCCATCATATAGGATTCTAGATTATGATCAGCACCTAATTTATGCCTACCCCTTCCTAGACTGTAAGCTTGAGACCAGCTCTGGATTTGAAGATATTTAAAGCGTGAAAAGCGAGTTCCTATTATTGAGCTCAAGGTCTCCCATGGGAGTAATACTCCATCAGCAAACAAGTCCCCCCAAGCTGAGATCCCAGCCTCTCTAACTGGGAGGGATAAACTGTCCAAAAGCCAAGATGGAGCACCTGGCGAGTCCCATAACGGGGCTTGACTCTGGTAATAATCCAAATTAAGTGTACGTCTTAGATTTGTCCATGTTCTAGCTAAGTCCCTCAGCACCTTTAACTTAACCTTCTTAAAGTATTCTTATCTTTTCGTCTGAGTTAAGTTCAGCCTCCCCTACGGTCATATCTATTGCAGAAGAGTTTGGGGCAATATCCGGTTATGAAGTGAATGCATCCAAAACCGATATTATGATTTGGAATCAACCTGCTCCGGTTGTAGGAGTACAGCCAAGTGCTACTCTTAGGTATCTAGGCCTAAATATCTACACGGATATTAATAAGATTGCCCCGTTACATTTTGCCCGAGTGGCTAAGGAAGCTTGAAGATTGCTGAGATCATGGTCAGCTCTTCCTATTTCCCTGATAGGTAGATCTAATTTGGTCAAAATGACCATTTTACCCAAGATTATGTTTTTGTTCAACACTACCCCTCTTTTCTTTGATCCATCTTTGATTGCCAAACTTCAAACGGAATTAAATAGATTCATTTGGAATAGCCGTACGCCCAGGTTATCCTGGAAGAAGATCAGACGGCGTCGAGAAAAAGGAGGCCTTGCAGCACCAGACCTCCAGATATACGGCTGGGCTTTCCAATTTTCCCATATTAGGATGCTTTTAAAGACCCCTAATAACGTAGGGAGCGGTAAATTATTCGTAGCACTTCTCAAAGGGGAAAAAATTGGACCAACAAACTTTTTGTTAAAATTTGGAGACCCAAAATACTTTAAGAAGGCCAAAAGAGTCTTATAGCTTGTCTTCTTATAATAACTGGGCTTGCTAAATTTTCATTGCTTGTTCCCCGATCAATAGCTTGGAGACATCAGGGAGCCCTGCTTCCTCCCTGGTGTCAGTAGAGCATGCACCAAATAAGATACTCATATATTGGAGAGCCGCCGCCCAATAGTAAGTTTTAAAATCAAGGACCGCAAAGCCCCATTTCTCCCTGGGGAGTGACATAAACCTGAGATCTCTCCTTGTTTTCCCTTGCGCCCAGATAAACCGGTTTACTATATTTTCCAATGCGGCAAACCAGTGTTTTTCAAATTCTACCGGTATTGCCCTAAACAAATATAGTATTTTCCGTAAAAGCAACATTTTAACCACATTGCAGCGGCCCACTAGTGACATATGTAGATTATTAAGTATGTCAAAATCAGTTTTTGCCTTTCTGGTTACAGGCTCGATGTTCCTAGCTACTAGGTTCCCCAGTTCCGGTGTGATAGCAATACCAAGATACACAGCTGTATCAGTTACTCGTGGATCGGTCATAACAACATGTCTATTCTTAATTATCTGAGTTTTTATTTTGTTTATTTTGTACCCATAGAATCTGCCAAAGTCCTGTGCTACCTCCTCCACTGTGGCAAGCGCAGTTGAGGGATTCCCAGTGATGATGACAACATCGTCCGCATAGGCCAATACTTTAGTTTCGAGACCGTGACACACAATAGGCTTAACTCCATTATTGGCCTCCAGTAATCGTATTAGGGGATCCCGGGCAGCCCTGTCTTGTCCCACGCTCAATAAAAAAAGGTGCTGTGTAACCCCCATTCAATCTTAAGCGAGCTGTGGGTGCTCTATACAAAACCTGGATGGCTTTGATAAAACCTCCCCCGAGACCAAATCATTTCAAAGTCTCCCACAAGAAGTCCCAGGAGACCCTATCAAATGCCTTATCGGCATCCAAAATCATGACCGCCATAGGGTCCTCTGAGACCTCTGTGACATCAAAGACTGTTATTACTAGGCAAATATGCTGCGATGTTACCCTACCAGGTATAAACCCCTGTTGATAGGGATGAAATATTTTCCTAATAATACGGTTGAGTCTAGTTGCCATAGCTTTAGAGAACATTTTAACATCGCTATTTAAAAAGGTTATTGGCCTATATGAACCTGGCTCCCTGGGTGGTTTATCTTTTGTTTTTTAAATTACAATGTCTGCCCCTGCTCATGACTCAGGAGCAGAACCACCCTTCTGAGCTTGGTAGATAACATCAGTCAAGTCAAATCCGATTATATCTGCAAAAGTTTTATAGAACTCTAGCGGGATCTGATCTGGACCAGCAGCCTTACTAGATGGTAAGCTTCGCAATGCATCCATTATCTCATCCTGAGTCAGGGCAGCCTTGAGAGCCTCCTTATCTGTTAAGTCAACCCCCTGTACGGGTATCTTGTTTAAATACTCTTGAATTAAATTCAGGGCATTCAGGGGTTCATTGCTATACAGCCATTGATATAACTGCCGGAACACCTCCTGTATTCCAGAACAGTTAGCTATTATACTCCTGTTGTCATTCAAGATTTCAGTTATCTCTCCAGCAGTGCTCTTTTTTCTTAATCTTACTGCGAGGGAATACCCCACCCACGCACTAAACTCATGGCAGTGCTCTCTTTTTGCCAAGAAGATTTCTGCAGCTTTAACAGCAATCCGCTCTCCGACATCAGCCTTAAACTATGGTCAACCGAGGCAAAATATCCTCGCTTGGTCAACACATATTGATAGCTATAGCAAGATCCTCCTCTATCTTAATCAGGGTTTTCCCAGTTGCTTCCTCTTGTGTTACGCCTTCATCTGCCTATGCAGGCTATAGCTCATTGCTTCTCCTCTGACCCCCGCGTTGAAAGCATCCGAAACTATCCCTGTGCCTGCGCTCGCCCTATTAAAATCCCAAAATTCTTTAATCCACCCCCTCATATGAAGCACATATTCTGGATCTTTTAGGAGCCCCCGTTCGAAGGTCCAACCCCGTTCTTGCATTACACCCCCAGTGAGAGTGACTCAAGGAACTGATTTCTAAGGCCCTCATTATGACTTGGGTTGAATCCTGTCCTACGAGGGATATTCCTGTGCCTGATCATGCCTTGCCTGTGTTTCTGCACCTGGTTTTACCAGCTGGTAATTCTGGTTGGCAAAATCGCATGAGGCTTTGGCTGCAAAAGCAGACAAACCTCTGTATCTGTCCCTGCAGGAGCATGTTTTAGGCAAGGTGGGAGCAGGTAATGCTCCTTCTTGCCAGGGCGCCTTTTTCTCATCTATCATCCCCAACTTTCCTCTCTCCATGACTTCCCAACACCTGCCTCCAGCTCACATGTACCATCTGCTCAAAAGTGATAATTTCCTCAGAACAGAGAAAACCCGTGAGGAATTCCACCCAGAAAAATAATTATTTCCCATTCCTGCAGGAGTAACTTTTAATTGCTTGGTACTGAGATGGTGTTAACGTTAATTTCCTAAGCAGAGTTTGCACCCTGCAAGTCAATGCAATCTGTAATGTGGGCCTAAGTCTAATAGCAAAACATGTTTTTTATAAATTTTTAAGAAAATTCTGCTCATTCCAGTATTATTTTGTGATTTTGTAGTAAAACCTGTGGTAGAGAAAGCGTTGTTAAGAGGTGAGCTTTTCAGATTTGCACATCTGCTCAAATGTGCATCATCAGAGTGTTTTAATAAAAGCATTAGATCTGGTAATTTATAGATAAACTTACCTTCCCATTATTGTGGTATTTGAGTTTCTGGCAAAAATATATTTGTCAGATTATTTTTTTATACACAATATTGTGATATACAACAAAGTTTACAAAAGGTGTAGAAGGAATAATGGGTTCTCTGGAGGGCAGCAGCCCTGACCCAGGTGTGGATTGACTGACCGGGATAACGTTACACTGAGATTGATGTAGATGTAGTGGGTCAACTTGGCGAGAAAAGGTTTGGTAGGCCTGGGACAGGACTGGTAAAAAGAAACGCTTAAAGGTGGAGACTAAGAACATTTGGGAAGTCAGGATATTAGAGCTCACAAAGGGGGTTGACTTGCTTTGAGGGTGGAAAAATAGTTGCTGTTTATTATTTGACAGTACTGACGTAGGGTCTGATTCACAAACTTCATTTTGCAGTGTGCAAGTACCACTGATAAAGTAGTACTACCTAATATAAAATGCAAATACACAAAACTATGCGTGAAGGTCTCCACCTGTCCTATCTTTTCATGGGGAGTTTTCCACTCATGTAAGCTTACTACTTAGGGCCTCACTGTGATGTCGCTCGGAAAGCATTCCTTCCAACTCAGTCTCGAAATTGTTTCCAACCGAATCGGATTAGGCGAGTCCGACCTACCGATTACGATGCTTCTAAACACCGTTCGGTCAGACTCCCATTGACTTCAATGGGAGCCTGTGTTCAGACCGACAACACAGGCTCCCATTGAAAAAAGGGGTGGGTGTGAAAAACCCTGCACCCTGTGGCTGGCACCCCATGGTGCCTGCCACACTGTGCATGTTTGGAAAGAGGGGACCCATGGACACCCCACGGGCCCCAACGGGAGGTCTCCTGGTGAAGGGGGGCCTGCTCCAAGCCCCCAAAGTTGGATTCCGACAGCCGATCCATGTCGGACAAACCGAGTCAGAAAGGCTGTCCGAATCCGACATCGTAATGCATCGTTCAGACACGCAGTCCGTATACCTGTACGATTCAGCTCCGACTAACTTGGTTTCTCTGAATACGGAATAGAACCGAGTTGGAACAACCAAACGGTTTCCGACTATCGTAATCAGTCAGACGGATGTTTCCCGAGTTGGTCGGAAACATAGGTTCCGACACAGATTCGGACTAATCGAATGCTGTTCGGAGCCTTTCTGACTGACATCGTAATCGGCCTCTTAGTAGTAAATGTGGAGTGACTGAGAGAGTGGTGACAAAATGGAGAATATCTGCTACAAAATAGGAGGGATTTGTGGAAAAGTAAGCATGGTTTTAGGAAGAGACAGGCTACTGCAACCACCCAGCCACAAAGAAGTAAGCCCATTTCTAGTCACAAACTACACTTATAAAGTTACTATTGTTCTAAAGGTGACAAAAGAGTAGTAAATGTACTCGAGCCCAGTTTTAGAGCAAGTCAAGTACAGCATATGGCACCTATAAATACTGCAACAGAGTCCCATAGAAAATAATATTAAACCAAAATAAAAATGTTTTTTAGAGTACTTCAGAAGAATTATTTATATATTAAAATATTAAATAAATATACTTACATAAATAATTTATTACACACTTAATTTAATGTGCTAATGTGCAGTAACTTTGTATTATATTACGGCTAGGTTTACATTAAAATAGTTTTAATGTTTTTTAAAGAATAATAAACTTTCATATTTTTCCATATACTTTCCCGAAGGGAGTTCTCCAGCACAGTGGCAGAGATCTCCACAGGTGTGAAAGCTCACTAGTGGTAACTCTACACTCGTAAATCCTGTTGTAGAAGGCTTCACCAGGGGATGTAGACAGGTAAGATTATTGTTAGGTGCAAATCTATGATCAGAAATTGTAAATAGCAAAAAGTACAGAATTCCACCTAGGTGCAGAATTAGAGGCACACCAGAATAAATGTACGCATTTACATTTACCTTTGTGAACAGGCCCCATAATTCTGAGTACAACAATTAGGGATGTAGATGCAAATTGAGTTTTATCCTTTCACTGCAATAATGTACTTTTTAACAAATGTAATCGCATGTCCATGAGGTGTTTTGTGCCGTCATCACTGGGAGCATAGGACGAGGGCAAGGGACATCCCTCCCTGTCCTTGGACGCTGGGCCAAGGACATAACACCTGCATAGGGCCCACTCCAGAATGGCCTGCCAACTTTCTTACAGATGTATTACCAAAAAACAGCCTACACGAGTTGTAGTTTGTTGGGGTCATTGTTGGCTGCAGTTTTATTACCATTATCATTATATGCATACTCATTTTTGCCATGCCCTTGGCATTCGTTTTGTGGCTAGGGTCATAAATCATTATCATGGCTTATCATAAACCATGTGTCATACATCATTTGTGTATCATAAATCATTTGTGTCATGACAGCCCTAAATTGGGTGTCATAATTCATTACCAACAACATAAATCACTTGTGATAAATCATTCATCGGTAATAAATCATTTGTTTGGGCTGCGACCGCCATCTCCGTTTGCTACCTACTTTTGTCAGGCCTACTCACCCAGTTGTAAGGCATCGCAAAGTGAGTGGCCCTCCTTCTACACACCGCCCTGTCGGTGTGCCTCCATAACCATCCATTGTACCCCTCTTATCCGCCATGCCGCTAGGGTGGCTCACTCTTCCTGGGGATCCCCCCTAAGCTGTCTTTTTTTTGCCATACGCATACATGGGAATTCCTTACCCTTCTTGTCGGACTGTGAACACTTGTCTGGATTTAAATTCTCCCTTCGTCGATGTCATACATGCAAGAAAAGAAGACAGTCATACTTTTCTATTATCTTTTAAAAGGAGTGGTGCAGCACCCTGTTCCCAAACTTGTCAGATTGAACCACACCAATTCAAGAGCTTTGCTAGGGCCCTAGCCCGAGGCCCGCTGACAATGGTACCGATGGGATGCATTTGAATAAACCCATTATGTGCCCACTTTATCCCAGGCTACAATCCTTGTTCACCTGAAGGCTTGATCAACCTAGTCAGAGCAAGTGTTTGATCCAGTCCATTCCCCCTGGGTGACATAAGCCATCTACGTTACCACAACAACTGGCATCTTGAAATTGGGCCTGCTGCCCTTATCCAACAATATATCCCAATTACTCCTGCACGCTTAGTCAATGCACTGTGATGTGCAATTGATTCACAAAGCCTGTGCACTTGGACCTTCAACAAGTGGCTTGTGGGCTCTGGTGGCTCTCCAGCTGCTTGTCGGTGGCACCCCTGTGTGCTTCCCCACTCTCGTAAGCGAGAACCTCTTCCTTGGTTGCGATCGTGCCTGCCTCATGTTATGTAGAAAATGGATGTCGACAAATTGCTCCTTTAAGTTCAAAGCAGCATACAGCCAAGTTACCTGATACCGCTGACTACTCTGGAGAAACAGGAACTCCCAGACCCACGATGTAGGGATGAGCTGTAGTATGGGGAGCAGCACCTTCTAATCCCCCCACAATTTTCCGACCACGTAGGGGCTGTTGCTGGTATTGGGGAAGGGTGTAACATCACCTGGCCCCCCACATTAACAAGGTGACTAGGTGCCTTTCTGGCATGAGTTTTGCCTTCTGCTTTGGGGAGCTTATGGGCAGCTTAAACCGGATCCTTCCAGGGCTCTGGCGTACGTTATGGCGCTGGCCCTCGAGGCCCCCTTTGGGGGCGGCCTCTGCAATATTGGCTGTAAAACTAGTTCACCTCAGTGCAAGGACATGCATGCATGAAGATATGTCCTTCTGGGACCTAGGCAGGATGGAGTAGGGAAGGAGTATTATAAAATGGTGTTCCTGCAGGAGGTAGGTGAGACAGCGAAAAGTCAAAAGTGGAATTATGTGGGAATGACATTCAGAGGTTCTGAGAAGTTGAGGCAATGGGGTAGAAAGGATGTAGTGTTCATTGGAGATCAGCAGCCTTGATCTAGGTGCCAAGAGGGTACAGGTAGATGTAGGAGGAGGCAATAGGTTCCGCAGAACAAAAGCTGGCTCTTGCTCCTGTTTTACGATTAGTGCCTATATAGGCAACATTCCCCACCCTTTTCAAAGTTACATGCACGAAGGAATAAATAAATACAAAACACAACTCTTTGTTGGGAAAAGATTGCTGCAGGTTTATTCCATACAAAAGTATGCAACATGGTGGGTTAACTTACGGGCGATCCAAGGGCATGCACCAGTGACTGACCTAGGATGCCCTACCCGCCTGAAGAGCCAAATTGCACCGTGGCCAATCCAATTGGTGCTACCAGTTATGAGGGGATTCCCCCATTGAATACCGTGAACCACTGGTCCACCACTTTACTCACGCCCTTTTTAGGGCAGAGCATTGCAAGGTAAGCCCCCGCTTGCTCAGGCTTCCAACCCCCCGAAGGAGTAGCGGGGCGCAGATGATTCCTTCTCCAGGGGCCTGCCGAAAAGACTCATAGGGTTTGGTACAGGCACCCCTATTGTGCTCCTGAAGAGGTACCCTTCTGTACCATTCCACCTCCGGATCGCCCTGTAACTCCGCCTGCAACACAAAGAAAAACATTAAGTAGTCCTACATAACCTTGCTCCCCAGTCAACATGCTCGGTATGCGGTAGGGCCAGAGACAGCGTGTCCGGCAGCAAAGAGGGCACCCGAAAGGCAGGGGCAGGTATAAATACCTTCCCCCAACCCTCAGTGCACCGGAAATGACGTGGTCTGCAAGTTGGGCTGTGGGACACCTCCCTAGGGTCCCAAGACTAGAGGGGGTGTTGGTATGCCTATGTGGCACTGAGGTTGCCTCCCTTTTATGTGGCCCACTGCGTGAGCCGCGGGCAGCCGCATTTCAACAGTAGGAGGTAATGTTGAAAGACTTGACTTAGATTAATAAACATTGGGGAAATGGGAGAAATGCTGCTGCCCGAGGCCACGCAGTGGCCATTAAGAGGGCGGCCCCCTAGACACAGGGAGCTTTCCCCGCCCCTCGCTAGCATCCTCTCCTCCCTCAGGCAGGAGGTGTCCCGAGGGGAGCAAGGAGGAGCTAAGTCGTCACGTCCGGTGCGGCAGGCAGGGCAAGGGGTACTTATGCCCCCCTCGCCATTTTCTCTGCCTCTTTGCCGCACCGCGTCGGGATGACCTCGTGGGGACACACATTTTCTGCGCCGGACCTGCCGTGGTTCGCCGTCTGCCCCCCTTTACTAGGGAGCCGTCCCGATGTGCCAGAGTCACGTGGTTTGAAGATTAGTCTGCTTTCTGCCCACCCCGCTGGGTTTCTCTCATGGGCCATGCCCCGGAGGGACCCTGTGCCTACGTGGCCTCGAGTTGGCCCCGGTCAGATTCTCTTTGTGGGCCTCGCCCGGGAGTTGGGCAGGGGGCAGGGCAAGGGACGGGTGTCCGGTAGTGAAATTGCCCGCAGCTCGAGCTGGTCTCGGCCGCTTGCGGTGTGGTCGTCCCCTCGGGTTTTCCGCGCGCACCCTACTCTACTTACAGGCATCGCCGGTGTTGCTTCGTTCGCCGAGTGGTTGTGGAATGGGAGTGAGTAGCTGGCGCTGCAGCAAATCTCCTGCTCCGTCGGTCTTGGTGCGGGCGGCGGCGGGGGGTCAGGCTTAGAGGCTGGCGCCATTTTGGACTCCGTATCGTGGCATGTTTGGGTCGGCAGGAGGGCTGACATGCCTGGCGGAGGCCTCGCTGTCCAGGGTTGTATGCCGCTATCAGTAAGGTATTGCTTGCGCATCAGAACGCTGGGTATTCTATGCTCTGGGATACTACAATTCATGGCAAACCAGGTAGTAAACGCGATTTGTCCAGGTCACTTAGATATGACCATGTGTACATTGGTTTAGTGATCCTGTCCCCACTCTTTTACTGGTATTTTCTGGATAACCACTGTCAAAGGTTTTTCCCCATGCTGCATATTTGTGGAAAGGAAGTTTTGGCGGGCTCATACTCGGTGCACAGAACACTGCCGAGCTTGAGGAAAGGAGTACGTTTGGGTCATTGGCCAGCCCAATAGGGCAATTCTCGAGTTGTGTTCTCATAGGCTGTCGGTTACGATACACTTATAATCGACGTTGCGTGGTTGGTAGAATTCTCGATGGGGACAGCGTGTGCCACATACACTCGTAGGGGCTCGGCAGACGGTCACGCAACATTTGGAGGCAACATTTGGAGGCCGCCTCCTCGTGGGGCGCATTTTAGTCTGTTCAGGGGCAGGGCGGGAGCCGCACTGGCATCCGGGAATCAAAGTCGATTGCCCGGGACAGCATTATTTGTCAAAGAGGCCCGCAAATGAGGCCATACATTTGGTGTCCAGATTGAGTAGCCTTAATGTCGCGAGCATCAGGAGGTGCTCTAGGGGCGGAGCTTCTCCATCGGGTTCAGTGGTCGAGTGCAGGCTTAGCATGTATGAGGACCCAGGTCAATTCCTGGCATCTCCCTTAGGGAGTACCTGCAATTTCAACACCGGAGGCATGGGGGTGTCGAATTCCAGGTGGCGGGTCCCTGCTGCCTTAGTGCCCTCGGGCCGTGCCTCTGCATAGCTAATTATGGGCCAGCGCCATTAGCTCTGCCCCCCCCGGGACCCTGCTATCCTGGTCCGACGTTGTGTGGCTCGACCCCCGGTAGGGGGAGAGTTACGGGGATAGGGTAGGGGCAGGTTCATGCAGCACCAACACAGGTGTTTTTGAACTTCGTGTGCCCTGCAGGCATATTACGACGGTATATCTGGGCCGCTATCGGCACCCGGCAGCGGGCAGTGGGCCTGAGTGGGAGGCGCAGTCCCACTTCGTCCCCTATCAGGCGGTTCAGGCTGTCGTGGCCGGGGGGGGCGTCTGTCCTGTGGCAGACCTCCTCCTCCGGTAGATCTGAGCCCCTCGCCTGAGTCCTCCTCAGACATAAACCCTTCATGTCGGGGGGAGGAGGGTGCCCAGCTCGCGGCGAGTAGCACTTTGCAAGGCCTGCTAGCCTCAGCGATCAGGTCTTCGGGGCAACATCGGAATCGGCTAGATCACCGACTGTGATGTCGGAGACCACAGTTCGGGCCGAGGGGTCGTGGACGGCAGCGCTGTCTCTTGGCAATCACAATTACCTCCCCGTGCCAGTAACGTGTATGGACTACGCGCTCAGGGTAGCGGTCCATTACATCGGGCATAGTAATATGAAAATATATCTGATTCGGGGAGAGAATGTGGCCTAACGGCTAGGGTGGCCGACCTCGGAACTGGGGAAACGGGTTTGCGTCTCGGCGGGCACACTCGACATTCTGTGATTCCGGGCAAATCATCATAACACAATCAATGTGTCCTGGCGATCCTTGGGTCAAGTTCGGGCTATACACAATCCCATAAATTCCCTGGCGGGTGGCATTTCTCTCAGACCCCTCCATCTTGCTGCGTGCAAACGTTACTATGTGTGCCACATCGTACTTGGTTAGCATGCGTACTTGCCCCTTCTGATTCCAGATAGCTTCAGCTAATTCCCTATAGACTGCTGCAATAGGACAGCATTATTTCCACCAAGAAGTTCACCTGGGAATCACCAACTTTACCGCATCTGTCGGCATCAGAACAGGCATTATAAACAATTAAATTATATCTAGAACCGGTCCCCGCGCTGGGTTCGATATCAGATTTAAATTAGATTATATGAAATACGGCTGCCCGTGGCTCTGGAGGGCAGCCTCTTAGTCACTGTGGGCTTCCCCCGCCCCTCGTCTCTTGCTTTACTGGGGGTGCGAGAGTGCAGGGGGGGTTTTAAACATTTCATCACTCCTGGCATTGAGAGTGGTTCATTTCGGTGTCACGCCCTCATTCAGGGGCTGGACTGGGAGTGGTGTTTCAGCTCTCCGACACCGTTCAGGTTTCTTGGAGCGCCCATGGGGGGGAACAGGAATCTCGACCGTACTAGTTATCGGCCTCCTGGTGGCGTGTTTTCAAGGGTTTATTATCTCATGATAACCCACCTTGTGTCCTACGGGCCCACGCGAGTAGTCATAAAAGCGCCCCAAATTTTAGAATGCCTGCAGGGGCCCCGGGGTGTGTTCGGTGCAGCGCGTCGTTTCGCATCTCGAGTACCCTTCCCTAGAGTGCAGAAGTTGGCATTGTGTCCAAGGAGCGCTATCGTTTACTGTTTTCATGTTTATTTATTCAAGCAGCTCTCTTCTGTTGATGGCAAGGGATAGGTCGAGCTCGCTCTGACCCTTTTAGTTTCGCTTTTCAAGTTTCCCGCCTACGCATTGCGGTTCAAATGGCGAATCCCTCCTCTTTTAGTTCGGAGGTGCGACTATGCAGGATGTTATGTGCCCATCTCACTCCGACTAGGGTTTGGCTTGCTGGCAGGATGACTCGGAGGGTTCATTCATTACAAGAATGCATGTCAGGCAGTCGTGACATGCTCATCAGTTTCCGTAGGCTTTGGTGGCTCGAGCGCAAGCACGGGAAGTTAAGTCTGTCAAGGGGTAGCAATGCACATATTATAAGCGATGCGTGAAGTCTGCTTTGTTACATAACCAGCCTCAGGTAATAGGTTACCACTGCACGCATTGGCAGACACCTAAGCACTAGAATACACTGGTAAGACACCTCCATAGTCAAGGGATATATCTCCTATACTTTAGTGTTCTCCCTTCATCAGTAGAGGGCTTTAATTTTATTGAATTGAGGTCTGTTTGTAGGCTTGGGATGAGGTGTGCTCGGTAGTTGGGCTTGGGGACGAGCAGATGTGAGTATCCCTTACACTCTGCTGGGTGCGCCGGGCATGCCCGGTCGGCGAACTCCATAGTCAATCCTGCGGTCCTCATTCTCCATGCAAAGGGCTGCTTCTGGCTTGCTCCTTGAGGTACAGCACGCAACCACAATGCATGTTTACGAACGGGCAGGGTACATCATCACTAGTGCATAATACACACGTACTCTAGTTATAATATATACTCGTATGTACATGCACCTGAGTGCCGGCATGTATGAGAAGATGATAATCTCTGTATGTACACGGGACTGAGTACCTGCTTATGAGGGGGGTGTGGTACACCAGGACATCTGCCAGTGTATTCTGCATGATACCGCCCATGTGTACAGGTAACGGGGTGCCACTGGGCAAGAGAGGTGTGTTGCACCAGGCAAGCAGCAAGCTAGAACTGTACGATGTGGCTAATGTGTACATGTACCTGTGTGCCAGGACTAAGAGATGTGTTATTCAGACTAGCGGTATGCTAACTATGCATGAGGTTATCAGTACGTACACGTGACCCGGTATTCATTCCTAGGACAGGAGCGATACACCAGCCAAGCAAATGCTACTGCATAGTGTGGACATTATGTACACACAACTGATTGCTGGTACAAGGGACGTGCAGTAGTTCAAGTCAACAATGTACACATAAAGTATGATATGGCTGACTAATGCATGCCTGCTCGGTCAAAGAGAGGCGCGTAGTTGGCGCTCAGTGTACATGTATGGGTATGGACAACTGCTCTTGCGTAATTTTTAAGGCCATTTGGAGCGTTATTATTGGACTGCATCTATCTTTAGCCTCAAATCATGATAGTGCTGCGTCTGCCAGAACAGAATGCACGTGGGCCACAACACTCTGGTATCAGTGTGCCAAAGGTGTTATCTTCAGTCACTTGTCATGGGTTTAGCGTCTAATTTGGGTCGGTTAAAATACAGTGTAGGGCAGGCACTCCCGAGAACTACACGTCTAACTATATTGTTTCTATTCCTCTCGGCCTATCCATGCCTGTGCATGCAGCCGCAGTGTGGCGCTTGTCTCCCGGGTCGCCCCCCCCCCCTTTTAGAATCGACACGGGTGCACTCATGCTACCTTCCATAAACATGTACTGCCCCGATCCCGCTTGACTAATCCGCCCCTGAGTCAAAAGGTGTAAAAGCAGACACAGATTAGTCCATCCCTGCTTGCTTTTATCAGCCTAGGCATAGCCATTTTAGAGAGGGCCATCAGACAACCTAGGATTGTGCTACATTGGGCCGAGATTGATAAGAGGCGTTTTAGTCCATCGGCACAGGGAGCAAGGGCGCACAGTTTAGTCACTAGATTATGGGAGACACACCCAAGAGCATGGTGTACCTTATCGTAAGAGGCATAGCAGGGGTGCCACGACCCATATTGCAAACGGGGAAATTGGGACTGAAGGTGTTGTTGTAGTAGACAGCCTTCATTTGGGTGCCATAACAATTTATTATGCGATATTGTTTTATCTGCTGTTACCGGAATATTGTTATGGCTTTTATTAACTATACAATTTCGAGTGAAACGGAACGGAAGCCACACTGTAGCAGTGCTTATGCGCCTGCTGTATTGAAATGAGATTGTTTAATGGTGACCAGAAGTGCTGCTTGGTAATTGGTAGTTCTTGTGGTGTATAGACTTGTTTAATCATAGAATCAATCACTAGCTACTTGGTATGTAAGCGTAGCTTGAGAAGATTTGTGCTCACGGCTCTTTTGGCAGTTCTCTTGTTATTCTATATCTCTCACAATATTCAGATTATCAGCCAGCACGGCTGAAATTCTGAAGTACTCTGCCAGAGTGGTGTTAGGTGTATTAAAGGACCTGAATAGCACAAGGATGGTGATGCTTTAGGAGAGGGTCTCTGGGCCTGACAGAAATGACGTGTTTTGGCAGAAGTTGTGCGCAGGTGTGCGGATGACCCGTCTAGGGCGCATGGGCAGAGCTCATTTTGTGGGCGCTCACCTGTGGTTCAGTCAGTGTGTTGCAATCAGTGTGTCATACGAGTTATGTGACATGTACATGTTACAGAGAGTCCCCACCTCTGGTAGAAGGAGAATATTCCGAACATGGCAGACGCTATCCACAAGGAAACCATGGGAGCACCCTTCCTTAGTGAGGGAGGCTCCCATGGTTTCCCATGGCCTGGGAGGATGAGGTGTTTTTGAATTAAAGTAGAAGGGGACGTGTGCAGCGGTGTCTTTATCGCACACTCCTAGGTGCAATGGTCATTATCAGACTTAGCATGTGAATCTTGCCTTTCTTTCGTGTCGCGTCTCTTCTGCATCGGGCGCTGGAGGGACGCAAGTGTGTGCCACACCCAGCTCTGGCGAGAGTATATGGTGGGCTAACTAGTGCTCGTACTGTACAACTAGCCTATCCTCTGACGTGTGGAGGGCAGGGCGGCCCTGCCTGTTGCCCTTCTAGATTAGATAGACGACAGGGTGGCCGTCAATCAGCTGCATCCTTTCCTAGGCGATGAGAGCGCATCCCTCTCTGATTTGTCAGCGGGACTACATAGGGTGCTCAGAGTATGAGCTCTTGAAACCATGGCTGTTGCAGTAGCTACAAAGAGTCTAACGAGAAAAGCGGCAACCAGTATTACAGGAATCACGCACTGCATTTTTTAACATGTCCTTCTATCGTCATTGATAGTTGGAGAAGCTGGCAAACGGCAGCTAATGTGCATCTGCGGGCTACCGCAGCCGGGTCACCCAGGGGATCTAGCAGTTTTTCTGGGACCATTCTCATGTAATGCATCCTAGGGCGGAGGCTCCCTAGAATTTAGAAGATGTGTTCGTTCTTAAGCTGATAGTAATGGGCACAATGCGGTTCTCGATGCAGTGGTAAGGCAGAAGGCTAGAAGTGTGAGGTGAACAGAGTGCATTTTGAGCCTATTTTCTTATAGATTAGGAGTAAGAAAGTTATGTCATCCTAATGATAAATACCAGCTCCAGTCTGACAGCTTGCCATCCTTAGAATGTGCTGCAGATATTAAGAATATTGTCTTTTTGAAAGTCAGGTTAATTTACCTCGTTTTCTAACCTTATACTTATTTTGGTTATCTGAGAGATGGAGTAGTTGGGTCGGCGGGCCCCTTTAGCTTACCCTACATGTTTTTATTCCAGTATTCTCAAAAGTGTATTCTCTGTTAATAGAACTCCCGACAGTATCCCCTTTCATTATGGACGCTCTCAATGCTCCAATAACCAGTTAGACTTAAGGGTAAAGTACTGGTCATAGGCTGTGCCAATTGTGGATGCTATGGAGGGATGGCTGTGAGTAAGCGAGTTCAAAGCTACAATAATATAAATATATGCTATTATTCCATGTAGGGACACTGCTCACTGAGAATAAGTTAATCGCAAGATAAAAGGACAAAAGTTGAAGGTAGGAAGGAAGCTAGGTAAGGGGAGGCCCGGGCGGTTGCTGTTGGGCGATCCGGAAGCAGAGAGGTGCAGCACTGTACCTCAGCGGGCACATAGGGGTGCCAGAGCCTAAGACCTGGGGCCTCATGGGAGGTTCCGGGAACACGTGTCGGCGCCCCAGTAGTCCTTCGGGCGGTTGTGGGCCTGTGCAACCGGGGGTTTGCCTAGCTACGCCCCGCAAGGGGCGTGAGTATAATGTTTACCATAAGGGGCAGCACATGGTGGTTCGCCACGGTGCTGCCGGGCTCATCAGGCAGGCAGGTGGTGAGAATGCGGCCTGCCCTTGGATCACCCGTAAGATAACCCACTATGATTACATAACGTTGTATGTAATAAACCTGCAGCAGTTTTCTTCCCAATCTAACACTGGTGTCTAGTGTGTTATTTGCGGGATGCATGCTATGTTGTGGGGTGGGGGGTCCTGTTGCCATGATGTGTCTAGAATCGGTGTTAGGGCCAATAAGGGGAAGCAATTGTTTATAGGGTGGAAAATTATTGTTCTTTTATACCTAATGGCAGGGACATAATAGCTTGTTGTACATCAAAAGGCCAACTATTCATATTGTGAATTCTATCTTGCCTCTGTAACAGAGAACCCTAATAAAAGCCTCAAAGGTTTGTCAGTACACTATACTGCCTGTTCCCCCAAATGGTCATATTGCCTGCTAAGTCTTCTGAGATTTTTTTTTTGCGGGAGTACGGTGGGTGGTTCAAATATCCGTGCAAAGGGCACTGACGTAGGAGCAATCTATGTAGTCCGGCCCCATGCCTCGACGCGTCCTCTGTTCCACCTAGAACGCTTTTATAATTTCCTTTCCACTAACGGTAAAACCACCCGCTCCCTTGTTCAGGGAAATCTCCAACTACGGGAAATAACTGGGGAATGCGGCAGGTCTCTCACGCCTCCCTCCGCCGGCTCTTGGCCAAGGAACGCGCCCTGGCAAAGCCCGTCCCGTGACAATGGTTACGCAGGGATTACGAAATATTTACTGGCGAGGTTACGTGTGCCACAGGTATTGTATGTAATTAAGCTTCACGGTAGCATGCGCTTCTTTTACTGGAAGTAGTTGGCGTGGTTAGTATGTCATCATGAGTCATGTTCCACCTGTCCCAAGTGTTTACCATGTGTCCCCAGTTCATTGCAGAATGCTGGTGCTCTGAAGTTGTTTTTAGTAAAATTGCATTTCATTGGCTCTGAAGTAGATCTCTTTCTACTCACTGAAGGGAGAATGCTTTCATCCATGTGTTTCATAAGAGGAGAAGCCAGCCGTGACCAGTTCATTGCTAGGGGCTGTTTTCAGGAGTATTTAAAGGCAAACTGGCACACGGTCAGCAAAGCAGCTCCTGGAACAGAAGAAACCGTAAATCCACCCCTGCTCGTGTCTGTCCCATTCTTCCTGTCGCTGACGATGATCAGCTCTGTTCCCATCGTGTTGTCCTTCGTCTTTGGTGCTTTGTTCCTTCTGCTCATCCTGCTCTTTGCTCTCTGTTCAAGACTTGGAAAGTTAAACATCAAAGGGAGAACAGACCCAGAGGTAGGTTTTGCCAAGCCAGCTAATGGCATGAGCCCCCACTGTGTGATAAGCTGTGCACGACTTCCCACACCTTGTGTGGCAACGCAATATGCTGCCTCGGACGCCAGAGCACCGTTCGAGTCTGGGCATTTGAAGCCACCGCAGAATCTCAAACGGCAGCAGCATCACATCGATGGAGTGCAGGGTCGCCACCAAGATGGCTGCCATGGACAACGTTATTATGCTGAGCCCACGTTGACCCGCCAGCTGAAACTAACTGCGCCACACCCGAAGGACTCGCCTCCAAGCTACCTGGAATCTATCTCCACCCCAGGAACAGCTCACCCTGCTCACGAGGGGCTTTGACACGAATGAAGACAGCCCACTTCTGTTGAAAATACCCACACAGTCCGCCCTGTATGTACATCAGGGCTCACTATGTTGACACAGAGGGGACTGTAGCATGCAGCAGTGTCCATTCAACCTGTTTCCTACCAATTTAGAAGCTCATCCGAGGCCTTCGTGAAGACTTTTAAGACGTGGAAGTAACAAAGAAAATTATTTTCAATGGGGCAACTTGCAGGATCACATGCTGCCGCGAACCTTCATACAGAAGGGTGTGTGCTCACTGTTTGAAATGTATGTACTCTAATGGCCCAATTACCATTTCATCAAAACATGTGCAACTTAATGCATGTGTTTACATTAGCCATGGCCTGCAGGTTTTTATCTCCGGTAACTGTTAGCAAATTTGATCTGATGCTTGTGTAATTGAGGACGGTTTTTGAGCTAACGTATTTTTTTTTTTTTTTAGGCTAAGCTAATGTGGGTTAGTCGAATGGTTAACATATCTGGTGCCAATGATATCAAGTTTGGCAATCGACATAGGACCTATGTGCTTTTCCTAAAGTCATGTCGTGGGCCCACTGTGTCAATGCCAGGCTTCTTACCCTCTTGTGCTCAGCATATCGGGGTTAGTGGTGTCACAGTCAGAGTGATCGCCAGAAAAAAAAGGAATTTTGTATGTAGGAGTACCAGGAGCCTTGTCCACATTTATCGAGCACCAGACCATTTTCCATCCTCAGATCACTGTATTTCCTGCCGCCTCATTGACATCTGGCCCGACCACTGGTATTTCACCACCCCTGGATGATGTAATGAGTGCTCTTGTACAACAAAGTCACTGTTCTGGGAAGCTCTTTCAGGGTGATAAGAGGTGATGGTGGTAGAGGGCGTGTGGCTTCACTGAGAAGATTCTGCAAGACTGGGTTTGCTAACTCCAACGGCCAGGCCTGCAGTAAGGCCAGGGCAAAACCTATTTCAAGCTTAATCCTACTTCTGTTCGCTCAATATCCACCACATTATTATATATTAAACGAATGGGGTGTAACACTGCAGCAAACCGCAACGTTGCACATAGGCCTCCATTACTCAGACACTCTGGACTTGATGTGACAATATTTCGCCATGGTTTCCTGAAAGGAGAACTGGATTGATGGACACTGACATTTAATGTCTATTAAATGGACCCACCAGAACTACTTATCAAGCTGTATATATAGGGCAAAAACTGGCAATCTACCTAATATTTATTTATTTATTTATCAGTGTATTTATATGGATATCATGTATGCATTTTAGAAGGGGAAATTATTACATTTTGAACAGTAAACTCTCTTTGTGCCACCATTCTATGTCACCGCGGTCTAAATGTGTGATATGTTACTAGTGGATTAAATTCTCTATATACTTGTAAAGTCTTTGTGATTCAGTACTGTACTCGTGCATTTTGAATAAAATGTTACAAATAGATATGGTTTAAATCACTTTAATATTATATTGACAGGTATCTGTTTCTGAAGCAAATTTCAAACAAGCCTATTTTTGACAATTTATATAATACGAGAAACTTTATTTACAGCACACAAAACACTGTATAATTATGCATACATTTAAAATATTTCCAACAATACTATCTTTTAAAAATCTTTGAAATATTTTAAAAAATCATTTATCCTAGCACAGACTATACAACCATGTGCTTGCCCTTTTCTTCAAATAATGCAGTAAGGGACACCTTCCTACACATAAACAATCAATAATAGCGATTTGCTCTTTTTATGTGTGCTGCAGAATGCATATATTGAAAGAGCAAAAACAATTAGGAGAAATTAATAATTTCTCCTCGTATCGCCATTCTAAGATCAGGTATTACTTGGCCTTGGTTTTTAGCGCTGCCCCAGCCTTGTAAATCTGGGGCAGCGTAAAAAAAGAAATGGATGTTGTGGTGGAATGCCCACAGTAACACACATTGCCTGGCCCTTTGCCGCTGCAGACTGCGGCGGAAAGGGGCATGTTTACAAGGTGGCGTTAAGCCCAATTTAAGTGGCTTAGCGTCACATTGTAAATATGGGGAATGGCGCAATGCTACCGTAGCGTCAGAAAAAGAGACGCACCGATGACGTTAAGGGCTTGTAAATATGCCCCTTAGTGAAAGGAAGAAATATCTCAACCCATTGATTAATGTGAGCAGGTTGCGATCAACAAATACCCCTACATTCCGAGAGAGTTGCGTTTAGATATGGTCGCATACTATTAGCAAATTATTTAAGAACTAGCAACCCGCCCCAACGTTGTCTGGGGCAGAAATAGAATGTGTGCAAAGGGTTGTAAGGGGGTAGCACCGCTGCAGAAGACGCGGAGCAGAGCGGCCAGAACTGGGAGCAGCAGACCCGGGGAAGGAGCGGACTGTAATCCGGAAGTGCCGTGAGGGGCGGAGGAGGGAGCGCGGCTAAAAGCCGGGGGGAGCGAGCGGGGCCGAGGACAGGCAGCGGATGATGCGGCTGAAGGTGGACTTCGTCCTGCTCAGTGTGCTGGTGATAGGCACGTTCCTGGGGCTGGTGCTGCTCTGGGCTTCCATGTCCCCCAATGTGACGGACGAGTCCAGGGCCCCTGTGGCCGGAGAGCGAGTGAGTGCAGCATGGCGACGCAGCGAAGGGGGCTCTGGGAAACCGGATCTTGGACCGCCGGAGAGCGGCTGAGTGCAGCATGGCGATGCAGCGAAGGGGGCTCTGAGAAACCGGATCTTGGACCGCAGGAGAGCGTGTGAGTGCAGCATGGCGATGTAGCAAAGGGGGCTCTGGGAAACCAGATCTTGGACCGCCGGGCGCGCTGATGCCGGGCCCCCAGCGTTTGCACACGATATGATGGCATGAAGGGCGGAACGAACCACACGCCCCCAGCGTTTGTCACGCCCCCAGCACACACGCCTACAGCACAACGCATACACGCCCACAAGGGACTACTTTGCTGGCACGGGTCTTTTACCTTTTACATGTATATGGTGGCCGTCTGCATACCCTATGTCCTTCTGCTGCAACTGCCCTTTCCAACGCTGTCTTGGGTGTTGTGATTGGTGCTGTGGTTACTGAGATTACCCGCCTCAAAAGTTTGGGCTCTCTCTCTTTATAATAGTAGTATAGATTGGATTTTAATCTGTTTTAAGTAGTGATAATGTTAAAGTTTCCTGATATATAACAGGATAAGTACTATTTTCAAATGGCACATGTTTAAATGGAGGGAAAATCTCATAAACAATTGTTTCATTATTAGTACCAATTACTTTACAAGGGAATGAGCTACCTTCTCTGCAAAGGAGTTGGCTGATGTTCATATTATGTTATATAACATTACCAGTGTTTGTAGAGAGCATTTACACCTGTGTGTGTTGAGTAATGGCTAACTTTAAGGTTATGGGTTTCTCATTCCCTGAGGGAAGGCGGTCTGTAGTCAATGCACTTGGTTAAACAAGCATTGGCAAAACCAATAGGACTCGCCTATGCAAGATCTATTGGCTTTACCAATATGTTTTAGCCATATTGCACACTATCATCACGCTGTTCAGTATGTCTAAGGGTTAGTGGGGAAAAAGAGACTGGTGTGGAGTGGAGTAGAGTGGAGTGTTATGCAGTGGCATGGCATGGCGTGGTGTAGAGTACAGTTAAGTAGTGTGGAGTGAAGTGGAGTGGAGTGGAGAGGCGTGGAGTGGAGGGAGTAGAGTATCGTAGAGTGGTACAACATAGAGTAGAGTTGAGTGGTGTAGCATCTCAGAGTGTCAGAATGGAGAGTGTAGTAGAGGGTCCTGGAATGGCATGGAGTGTAGTGGGGTGATGCAGAGCAGAGTTGAATGGCATAGAGGGTTTTACGTAGTGTGGAGAAGAGTGGCACAGAACAGAGTTGTTTGTCGTAGAGTGGAGTGGCATAAAAGCGGAGTAGTGTCGGAGATTGGTACAGAGTGGAGTAGAGTGTTGTAGTGTCAAGTGGCATTGAGTAGATCGGAGTGGTATCGAGTGGAGTGGCTTAGAGTGGAGTAGTGTGTCATAGCATGGATTCATGTGGCATGGAGTGGCATAGAGAGAGTTGCGTAGAGCATTGTAGACTGCAGTGGTGTTGTAGAGTGGCATAGAATGGAGTAGACTCAGTAGATGTTGTAGAGTGGAGTAGAGGGTCATCGATTGGAGTACAACATCATAGAGTTGAGTGTCATAGAGTGGCCTAGAGTGAAGTTGCGTACAGTACAGTGGTGTATAGTAGATTGATGTAGAGTGAAGAGGTGTTGAGTGCATTGGTTTTGAGTAGAGTGGTATAGAATGCATCGACGTAGAGTACATAGACGCAGAGTAGAGTGGTGTTGAGTGGTGCAAAGTACAGTGGTGTAGAGTGCAATGGCATTGAGTAGATTGTGTCAGAATAGAGTGAAGTGGCATAGAGTGGAGTGGTTCAGAGTAGAGTGGAGTGGTGCCGGGTAGAGTACAGAGGTGTTGAATAGAGAGGTGCAGAGTGCAGTGGCATGGTGTGCAGTGGTGCTGAATAGATTAAAGTGGTGTGGAGGGATGTAGAGTGCAGTAGAATGGAGTAGAGTTGAGTGGTGCAGAGTAGCGTGCAGTGGCACAGAGTCCAGTGGCATAGAGTAGAATGGGGCAGAGTGCAGTGACATAGAGTACAGTGGTGCAGTGTAGAATAGAGTGGTATAAAGTGCAATGACGTAATGCAAAATCATGTAGAATGACATCGCATGCTGCAGAGTAGAGTGGTGTTGAGTTCAGTGGCATAAGTGGCATAACGTTCTTTCTTGCAGAGTAGAGTGGTGCAGAGTAGAGTGGCACAGAGTAGAGTGTGCAGCTAGCCATGCCGCAGAGAGCAGTGGCACAGAGTGGCGCAGAGTGCAGTGACAAAGAGGCAATGGTGTAGAGTGGCATAGCTTCCAGTGGTATTGCGTGCAGTGGTGAAGATTGCAGTGATGGAGAGCAGAGTGGTGTTGAGTTCGGTGGCCAAAAGTGCAGTCTTGCAGAGTAGAGTGGTGTAGAGTAGAGAGAAATGGAGTGGAGAAGCCTGGAGTGTGTCAGAGAAGAGTTGTGCAGCGTAGAGTAGCAAAGAGTAGAGTGGAGCAGAGTAAAGTGATGCAGGGTAGAATAAAGTGGTGTAGCGTACAGTGGCATAGAGTGTTGCAGAGTAGAGTATAGTGGACTAAAGTGCAGTGATGCAGAGTATTTGTCATAGTGTTCAGTGACATAGAGTGCACTGTTTCTGAGTAAAGTGGTGATTAGTGCAGTGGTGTACAGTGCAGTGGTTTAGAAAGAAGTGGAGTGGCGTAGAGTAGTGCAGAGTAGAGTGGTGCAGTATAGAATGCAGTGGCATAGAGTGCCGTGGCGTAGAGTAGGTTATTTCAGAGTAGAGTGAAGTGGAGTGGTGCAGGGTAGAGTGGAGTGGTCCTGGGTCGAGTGCAGTTGCAAAGAGTAGTGATGTAGAGAACAGTGGTGTACAGAGGAGTGGCACAGAGTGGAGCAGAATTGTGTAGAGTGCAGTGGCATAGAGTAGATTGTTTCAGAGTGAAGTGAAGTGGCGTAGAGTGGAGTGGTGGTGCAGGGTAGAGTGGAGTGATGCAGGATAAAGTGCAGTGGTATAGAGTAATGGCATAGAGTGCAGTGGCATAGAACATAGGGGCATAGAGTGCAGTGTTGCAGAGTAGAGTGGCATAGAGTGTAGTTGTGCAGAGTAGAGTGGAGTGACCTAGAAAGGACTGGTGTATAGTGCAGTGGCGAAGAGTGCAGTTCTGCATAGTAGAGTGGGGTAGAGAGCACTGGCATAGAGTAGAGTGGTGCAGAGTAGAGTAGAGAGGCATAGAATGAAGTCACGTAGAGTGTCACACCAGATGCCAGCACTACTAAAGCCGACCCTGGTGGTATGCTGTTGTTGTTTCAGTGGAACATGTTCACCTATTTAATTGTTGACAAAACTATGTTTCGACTTCCTGGCTCCTATTTGTAGTTTTCAGGAAAGCAGTAATCTGTGTTGTCTAGGTTTTTATGGTACTCTGCTACGGGACGTGTTGCACATACTGAGGCTATTGCTCATCAAGTATAGTTATGTAGGTTACACCTTTTGGCTTGCCAATGCATGTTATTAGTAAAAGGGTTTGGTACTTGGACTCACTGACTGTAAACAAACAGATCATTAGAAATTCACTAGAGGATTACATTAAGCAAAAGCCAACTTTGCTTTGATAGAAGAGCCTCAACATGAGTATTTGTTTATTGTGGGCACCTCATCCCTGCAGGCCTGTTTTAAGGGTTATGTTACAGCCTCGTAAACTGCAGTGTAGGAGGGGCACGAGCAGACTCTATAGGGAGAGTAATCTGTATTCCTCTTGCTTTCCTATAAACGCTTTCACTTTGAAGTCATAGAAAGAAAAGTAAACAACAAGCTCCCTCGGAAGATGGAGTCGGACATTTGACCTTGGACAGCAAATGTGACAAGATAAGAACAAGATTTAAAGGCCTGTTTACAGAAAGTGAGATCTCAGAAGGATACAGTAAACAAGATTTGGGCAATGAAAATGACAAACTCAAGCTGGACAACCTAAAACAAATAGAGCCAGCAAATAGAAAGCAAGGAAATGTGAGTTACAAACCACAAAGCCAATGGTAATCAATGGGCAGAATGCGTTTCCAGGGAAGCTTTCTGCATGTCCCCAATATGTCTTCAGCAAACTAGACAGCTGCGATGTCTGGTAGGCTCCGACCTAAAAAGTAAGAAATGTTTGGCCACTATGCTGTTTAACGTATTGGACAGCAGCAGAATAGGATGTTTCCAATCCTATTATGCGTTATTTTAATACACAATGTGGTAAAATGTGTGACAAAGAACTTGTCTGCTAGTGTACAAGCAGGTCATTTGTTCCTCATATGGCAATGGCAAATGCAAGTATATGTTATACACACCCTTCAGTAAGCTTTTGATGCAATGCTGTGCACCACTACAGCACATGCTGTTTTTCAAATAGTCTGGAAAAGTGCATCCATTTTGTAAAGGGATCATATATATCTTATGGTCAACTCTGCCTTACAATGGGTTGAGAATTTAACTACCCCCTGCCAACAGAAGTTCACAGAAGGAGGATGGAATATTCTCCGCTAAGCATTGCCTTTCATAGTGTTAAGAACAGATTAATGGTCCTGTCACAAAAAGTACACAGGGTCACACTTGAGAGTTCTGATAAAAATTATTTCACAGAATCTCAATTTTTAGTGCACAATTTCAATGAGTGTCCATTTATAAGTAGGCTGGAAACAGTGTTATACTTCCCTATGCCCCTCTCACCCTCATGCTTGTTTTGCTGCTCTCTGGTCAGTCTAGTCACTATTTATGATGCACATGTAAGGGACTTTGTTCATCTGCTATTTCTGATGGCAGCAGTGTGGCTCCCGTTAGCTTACTCTTGCTCCAAAAAGCCAGTTGTGCCCAGCTTTCCAGACACTTGTATCCTTGTAAATGTAAATTGTAAATTGATACTTGTGTAGCGCACTACTCACCCGCAAGGGTCTCAAGGCACTTGTGCGAATACCGTTGTGAAACCCATCCTGGCTTTCCCTGTGAGGCATCCACTCCTGGGCACCCCCAAGGTGGAGGCCAGGCATCCTTAGCGTTGTGGGGGCTGTTGTGGAGATTAAGCAAGCTATTGCCCAGAGTTGCAGAGTGGGACTCCATGATTGGAATAGGTACAAAGGCGAGAATTATCAGGTCCGTGGAATTTTTGAGCCCAAGACCCACCGAGGTGGGGAATTGAACCCTGGTCCCGGGCTAGACCTCTGCATCAGGGTCTGCCGCTCTAACCATTGAGCCACACATTTCCTAGTCAGTGTCGCTTATTTCCCTGTCCCTTCCCACTATCGCAGCTCCGCATGTTCCTGTTGTTTCTATCAGCTACTCAGATCCCAGAAGATTCTTCACATCCCATAGAAGCCTGTGTTCCTGTAGTGGTCCCCTGATATTGCTCATGCCAGTATCTCTTGAAAGAGTATTCTACCTTAATATTGACTGCAACATTTTGCGGTATCATAATATTGTGTCAAAAATATGAAGGACAAAAATATCAAGGTGGTGTATTTACTATACTTAGATACCCATCTATGTAACATGACGATATGTGCATAGGTGTGGAGTTCAGAATAGTACATCTATACTTAACTGTATACAATTATCATCCTGACATTTTTGACACAATAATCTGGCATCACTATATTTGTGCTACTGATATTCAGGCATACAACTCTTTAACTCACTTGCACATGTTTTCAACAATGGCATGGGCAGCATGGGGACCCGGGAGGCCAATTGTGTACTTCTCTTTGTCTCTTTTATCCCCTACTAATGTTGCTACACTATTCCGATTCCCAGCTGCTTTCATCCTGTACATGCCAAACATAAAGGGGCAGCCCATTAATTCTTGGACCCGGGCAAGACAATAGATAACGAAAAACAATTGTCATTTAGGGGGAAGTGTTAGCCTCAACTTCCTCAGCAACCATGAACAACCATCACTAGATTGGTTTTAAAAAAAATCAAATCTGATTTGTTAAATTCATTAAAAAGCATCAAGAAGAAAAACATCTTTGAGAACACATTCTATCGCAATAGGGTACTCCAGAATCCCAACAGCGCAATGAAAGTGAAACGGGTGAATGAAAGTGCGTAAGTGCTATACGAAAAGCATATGTCTTGTGGCTGATATGGATGCAATTTTTTTTAAAATCACTCTACGTCATATTATGATGTTCCACATCATGTCAAAAAAACAGCTCACTGGTATCTTTGGTGACTTTACGACCCTATTATATTACTTAAACAGGGTTTTTAGAAGCACCCAAATGTTGTGGTAACTTCTGAAGAATGCAATGCAATAGGTCTCGCTTTACTTAAAGTTTGAGCTAATTTCATTGCATTAATTAGAACGCCAATAGGTCAAACTTTTAGTAACGCGACACTAATTGCATTGCAAATACTTGTTTACTGTGCCGACATGGTGCACCACGCTTTTTTAAGTTTGTGTTTGCTGAGTCAAATCTAACCTTTATATGTGCTTTTTTAGTACATTTCTAGGGTTTTTCTGTTGTACTGATTTCACCTTCCACGTATTCATCTGGGCTTCACACGTCCGTTTGCTCAGCATCGCTGGGTAGGCCAAGAGAACGATGGTGTCTAAGCTGCAGCTCCATGAACACCGATCACTTAACGTGTGAAGCCCAGATGAATACATGGAAGGTGAAATCAGTACAACAGAAAAACCCTAGAAATGAACTGAAAAAGCACACATAAAGGTTAGATTTGAATCAGCAAACACAAACTTAAAAAAGCGTGGTGCGCCATGTCGGCACAGTAAACAAGAATTTGCAATGTAATGGGTCTCGCATTACTCAAAGTTTGAGCTAATTTCGGTGCATTAATTAGAACGCCAATAGCTCACACTTTTAGTAATGCGACACTAATTGCATTGCAAATACTTAAGGACTGAAGGGGAGGCAGGTAAAAAGAGAGAACAGCAACAGGGAGACCACAAAAGGAAGGAGGCGGAGAGGGGTGGGGGTTGTTTGAGGGGCATCCAGTGCACAGCTATGAGGAATGATGGATCAATGGGCAAAATTGAGGAGGGAGAGCTTGATGTGGGGGGTGGGGATGCGTACAGGGCGCTCATGGGCGAGATAGATGGGACCTAACCGGAAAAGGCAGCAGGCAGGGCAGAACTAGAAAGGAGCTCCCAGGGCCGAGAGGGAGGGGGTGGGCGACAGACAGGTACAGTTATGAAGGGCCCAAAGGGGCGTAGACAGCACTGGAGGTGGGGGAGAGCACTGCCTGCACAAGAGTAGACTAGCAGTTTCCCCGCAGTGCCGGTCTGTGCTGCCTCCCCTGGAAATTACCCTGTGAGACAAACAAGCGGCAGGGAAAGCGTTCGCTTTCACTTCCGATTGAAAAAAAGAAAAAGCCAGCGAGTGGTGCGCACGCACGCGCCACTGCAAGCCATGGCTTATTGGTCTCTATTACGCGCACCAAGCGCGTAATAGACACCAATAGGCCATGGGCGGAGCAATGCGCCCGCCAGTGGCCTATTGCATGCAGTCTTTCATTAAAAGACGCACACAAAGGCCAATAGCTGCCCACAAAAGTAAAAGCACACGCAGGAGCGTGTGCGATTCCTAGGGCAGCTTCCAAACCCTGTTTTTCACCTACTAAAGGACTTGCACTGCACGGGCACTGCTGCGCAGTGCAACGCAGGGCACGAGCCCTAAAAATACCTGTCTATCAAGAGCCAAACATGGTGGGTGGCACGAGTTATGGTATGCCTTGTGTGTTGCATTCAGGGCATTTCTGTGCTTGTGTTTGCTGAACCATAACTAACTGTTAACTGTTTTTTAAAATATATATTACAGAGTGATGGTAGCCACTCTGTATTTATAGTTAGGGTCACCAGATATATGGATTTTTGTCCCTTCATAACTTTGCACCCATTTGGCAAATTACTGCAAAACTTTGAAGACCTGTTGCACCCATTTTTTTTTTTATTGTCCTCATAACCATAATGTAGACAAAGTACCGGAAGGAATTAACTGAGAATAACTGTCTCAGTTTATAAAAAGCTGGAAGGGACACGAGTCTAGCGGGGGCCAACTATCCCTCAGCTTTCAACCGTAATCCAGAAAGGGACAGAGTCTATGATTTACCAAACTGTGGCAAACCTTGGGGTAGTTTTTAGCACGTTTTAACAATGGGGGGGTGTTTTACCAGGGAATATTTATTGACCTAGCATTGCTACAATCCCTAACGTACTTACAAAGAACAAGTAATAGCAACGGGTCAGAAAAGGGTATAACTATCTATAGAAACCGTGTAGTCTCAACAGGGTACAATCACGAAATCCAGGCAAAGTAATTTGTGGTGAAAAATCGTGTTCCCATCAGATACCCATCCTGTACCGCCCTACATCATTTGGGATCCTTCACCTGAAGGAAGTGGATAAGTATCCACTGTGGATTAGGTAGATTGTAGCCTAACCTATTCGAAGGATACACAGATGTAATGAAGAAATGATGGTATCAGGGGATAATTTGACTAGCAGTGCAAAGAAATTAGTGAAAGTGCTGTGTGCAAAATCTGTGAATCAGTTAAGATTGGGTTGCGGAAATGGAAGGTAAATTTTAATGAGATCCTATCCACACCCAAGAATAAAAACAGTGCAAAGTAGTATGTAACAAATGACTACTTAGATGGAATCGAGGTCGACATGTTTCTGCAGTTGATTAGGGTCAAACGATCCCCTCCTGCTTCATCAGGACCTTAACAAAACGCTACTGCTAATGTGTGAAACTGAAGTGAGTCAAAGAAATAAACAAAGATCATATCACCTGGAAGGCGCCCATGCAGATGATCCAGATGGTCACATAATCACATTGGACAAACAAACACACAGAGAGTACACAGTTAATAACGATAGTTTAGAGAGGTACACATTTTTTGTGATGAATTACATTTGCCAATGAGTTATTGGTCAGCGGTTTCTTATTAGTCAACCCACTCATTTGAACCAACATATTGATGTCAAAGAACAACGGATATCACCGTATCCACTCACCCACTATATGGGGAAATCACTCTCCACCTCACCCGGCTACAGCTCAGGTAGAAATGGAGCACCGCTCTATTGGAAGAGAAAAAGGGAGAGCGCAGATAAAGGAAGATCTGGAGAGCTGCACTAGTCACACTCTGTTTCAACAGTCTTTTTAATATAATAAACAAAAATATATGTAACAATGCAGCGTGGCATTCTGTAATGTACATATGCGCCGGCCAGTCGCTGGCGCACTTCGAATATTTGGTTTCTATACATGTCAGCTGCTAGTCACATTCAAGGCCAGTTTGAAAATAGAGGGACAGTGTTTTACATTTCATAGCAGTCACCTCGCAACTGCCGGTATTGCTAGTGTACGCATTCCCAGGTAGTCATCAAACTAGTGGTTTCACTTCGCATGTGATTTAATTTCTGAAGAGACTATTTTCATCATAAACAAATTTAACAACTCAGGGCACCGAAGAAGGAAGTCCGGGCCTTTATTTTAAACGTGTTATCACTCTTCTGAATATCGCGTTCCGTATAAAGAGTTTAAGCTGCGATATCACAAGAGAAGTACGAGAAGCATTGTACTCAAAAATGCCTCAAGCCAAGTATTTCTACTCGGAGCTTCCGTTAGGAGTCCTCTTACGCCCCCCTGGCCCCCCGAGCGGCCCAGCCACAGCTGAGCCGCCCGCTCGCCAGTTTTCCCGCCGCTGCTCACCACAGGCCCCGCCCACCACCGGCCCATTGGCCGACCCGCTCCCGCCGCCCAGCTGACCTGCCCTCCCGTCCCCCTTCTTAAGGGGACAGCAAGGAGTGCTCGGGAGTGCCCGCTGCGCCTCTCACCAGGCCGGGTCACCCCCTTGCTCCTCCTGCCGCCTCCTGCTCCTGCCAAGCCAGCCTTTTGCCGCCTTTTCTGCAGCCGACGCCCCCCTACCCCCTGAGAGGCCCAGCCACAGCTGAGCCGCCCGCTCGCCAGTTTTCCCGCCGCTGCTCACCACAGGCCCCGCCCACCACCGGCCCATTGGCTGACCCGCTCCCGCCACCCAGCTGACCCGCCCTCCCGTCCCCCTTCTTAAGGGGACAGCAAGGAGTGCTCGGGAGTGACCGCTGTGCCTCTCACCAGGCCGGGTCACCCCCTTGCTCCTGCTGCCGCCTCCTGCTCCTGCCAAGCCAGCCTTTTGCCACCTTTTCCGCAGCCGACGCCCTCCTGCCCCCCCGAGCGGCCCAGCCACAGCTGAGCCGCCCGCTCGCCAGTTTTCCCGCCGCTGCTCACCACAGGCCCCGCCCACCACCGGCCCATTGGCCGACCCGCTCCCGCCGCCCAGCTGACCCGCCCTCCCGTCTCCCTTCTTATGACGCCCCCAGAGCGACCGCGCAGCGGACGCGTGCAGCGGGAGCGCCGACTGAGCGCCGAAGGTGCACCAAAGGTAAGCTCATCTGCGCCCGTCCGCGCCTGGACCGCGCCTAGCGCCAGGACCCCTGGCCCCCGCAGACCCCAGTCCACCCACCGGACTTACGACGCCGCCACCCTCAACGCACTCAATGCCGGCCGAATCCCAGGATGCTACCGAGCCACCCCGAGACGCACCCACGGACCCTTCTGCTGCAACTCCTGCAAGTTCACCTGCATCCGGACCTGCACTACTCCAGCACCGACCAAGACCAAGACGAGCAACAGCAGCAGCCACCTGAAATACATCCTGCTCAACACCCGCTCCGTCCACAGACACACCGTCGAGCTCTGGAACCTGCTCGACACAACTTCACCAGACGTCACCTTCCTCACGGAAACCTGGATGAACGCCTCTTCAGCGCCCGACATCGCCATCGCAGACGGCTACAAGATCATCCGAAGGGACCGCATCAACCAGACCGGAGGAGGCATCGCCATCATCCACAAGAACACCATCCGCATCACGACCAACACCGACGACACCCTCGCACCTGCCGAGCACCTGCACTTCCAGGTCCACATCAACCCCAAGTCCACCCTCAGAGGCACCCTCATCTACAGACCCCCGGGACCACGCACACAATTCAGCGAAGACATCGCCGACTTCATCAGCCCGCACGCCCTCCTCTCCGCTGACTACATCCTCCTCGGGGACCTCAACAGCCACCTGGAGAACAACAACGACCGCAACACCACCACCCTGCTGGACAACCTCGCAAACCTCGGACTCAAGACCACCCCCACCCACTACGCTGGACACACACTCGACCCCATCTTCTCATCCAACAAGGACATCACCTTCAGCCACGCCACAGGACTCCACTGGACGGACCACAGCTGCGTCCACTTCAGCTTCAGAAGGACCACGATCCACCACCACCAGCAACAGACAGGTTGCACGCAGAAGCTGGAACAAGATCACAGCCGACCAGCTCGCGACTTCCCTGAGCAAGAACCCACCCACCAGCGCAACGAACCCCAGCCAAGCGGCCACCAACCTCACGAAGTGGATCAGCAACTGCGCAGACGACCTCGCCCCCCTGAGGACCCCGCCTAGCAGACCCGGTAGCAAGAAAGCCCCATGGTTCACCGACGAACTCAAGAGCTCCAAGAAGAACTGCCGAGCCCTCGAGAGAACCTGGTGCAGAGACCAAACACCGGACAACATGACTGCCCTCAAGCTCGCCACCCGAAAACACCACCAACTCATCCACGCCACCAAGAAAACTGCATTCAAGGAACGACTGGACACCAACGCACACAACAGCAAGGAACTCTTCAACATCGTTAAAGAGCTCTCCAACCCCAACGCCGGAAACAACGACATCACCCCTTCGCAAGACCTCTGCAACTCCCCCGCCTCCTACTTCCACAACAAGATCGCGGACATACACAACAGCTTCAGCACTCAACCGACGCACGCCACGACCGAACCACTGCCCCCCACAACCACCCTCCGCGCCTGGACCCCGATCAGCACCGAAGACACCGTCCGCACGATGAACTCCATCCACTCCGGATCTCCTACCGACCCCTGCCCTCACCACATCTTCAACAAGGCCGACGCTGTCATCGCACCCCACCTGCGGGACATCATCAACACCTCCTTCGACACCGCTACCTTCCCGGAGAGCTGGAAGCACGCCAAACTCAGCGCTCTACTAAAGAAGCCATCAGCCGACCCCACCGACCTCAAGAACTACTGCCCCCATCTCGCTGCTCCCGTTTCCTGCAAAAGTCATCGAGAAGACCGTCAACAAGCAGCTGGCCGCCTTCCTCGAGACAAACGGATCCCTTGACCTCTCGCAGTCTGGCGTCCGGGCCAACCACAGCACCGAGACCGCTCTGATCGCAGCCACCGATGACATCCGAGCACTGCTTGACAACGGAGAAACAGCAGCCCTCATCCTCCTAGACCTCTCCGCGGCCTTCGACACTGTCTGCCACCGTACACTAGTGCAGCGACTCTGCAACGTCGGAATCCAGGAGAAGGCACTGGAGTGGATCATCTCCTTCCTCGCCGGAAGGACACAGAGAGTCCGCCTCCTCCCATTCAGATCTGAAGCCACCGAAGTCATCTGCGGCGTTCCTCAAGGCTCCTCGCTCAGTCCAACCCTCTTCAACGTCTACATGAGCCCCCTCGCAGACATCGCATGCCAGCATAACCTCAACATCATCTCTTACGCCGACGACACCCAGCTGATTCTCTCCCTCACCAACGACCCCGCCACCGCCAGAGCCAACCTTCACGAAGGGATGAAAGAGTTAGCCAAATGGAGGAAGAACAGCCGCCTGAAACTGAACTCGGACAAGACAGAAGTCCTCATCCTGGGATCCTCACCCTCCGCCTGGGACGACTCCTGGTAGCCCCCCGCCCTAGGAAGCGCACCCAAACCAACAGACCACGCACGCAACCTGGGCTTCTGTTATGGCTGGATTTTCTGAGTAGGTGGGATCAGCCCCTAGGGGCCCCTCCAACCCAGCCAGAACGTAATCACATCCCTCCTCAGGACCAACTATCCAGGCACCTGGGCACCCACCTGAAGATGGGGAACTCGCAATATACAAGCTCATATTATTAAAAACACCACTAAATCTATAGGGATACTAAGAATACTCACTGATTACTAGGGATATCCATACCCTACACCACACTTATATTCACATCAGTTGGTCTCGCGGCCACTCAGACCCAGACCGGTCTACCCTAGGGCAGATATGACACACAATCCGGTGCGTCTACACATGGGCCTGCAGAACCCAATGCTCCCTTTTCCAAACTGTTCGCAATCCTGCAAAACTACACGCCAGTCTCCTTCCTGGCGCTCTCACTTATTCAAGCCACAATCCTGTGGGTATCAGCGCTGGTAATCCCCCCCAGCGTTCTCACTAACGCCGTATATCAACGACGACCACATTCCTATGAACACCTATATATATATATATATTTGGGAAGTCTCTTCACTAAGGGTCTGCTACTACAATATTAGGAGTTAGCCAATTAATATTATGTGTCTCCTATTCTTGGCATCACAGGTCCACTCACTCCCTATTTATGTGATCACCACTTACCTGATTGGGATTACTCATCCATTCATGTACCTAGTAAATACTTAGGAGCTACATTTACCTGGATTGAACAGGAATACAAGGCACAGCTCAGTTTACTACAAACTGGGGGTTATTTTATTAGTACAATATAAACCTTTACACAGAACTGACAAAGACTATAGGTAGAACACACCGCTGAAAGAGAAAAGATTAAACATAACAGGAACACTCCGCTGAAAGAGAAAAGATTTAAACATACAATGGCTTAGGGAATAAGGACAAGATTAAGGATGGATTTCACCTTATTAGTGTGTAGTCTTGTTCTAGCTGTCATCTGGGTTCCTCTCTCGTCTGTGCCTTGGCTCATCTCAGACTCCCTCTCTCTCCTGCACTCTTGGGTACACCTCTGCGCTGATCACTTTGCACTGGACTCCTCTCCCCCACGAACTGTCTCCACCTTCCAGCTTCAATCTTAATGGTTCCTGCCGCTCTGATCACTGTTCATTCCACTAGCTTATTCACTCTGTCTCTGCGCCAATGTCCAATTAACTCCATCTGCTCCCATAGGTTAGTCCACGATCTCTCCTCCGTCTCTTCTAAAAGGCATTACTTCAGACTCCAGCTATTCACACCTCCTCCTGATAAGTAACTGCTTCTGACTGCTTCCTTCAGTTCCAGCTCACTATTCAACTCAGCTCTTCTCCAGCTTGAACCCTCTCTCTCTGCCAACTCCACTCCACTGCTTTCCACTCCTCCACCTTAACACGACTCTCTGGCACCGCCACCTTCACTCGACTGCAACTCTACTCGACTCCCACTCTGCTCGACTCACTGACTCCGCCTCTGCACTTCACTGATATAGAATGCTGTTTCCTCATGGAAAGTTCCAGCCAGCAGCTTCCTCCCATCAATCCCATGCACCAGGCTCCTTGCGCTAGACGCTCCCACAGTGACCAGTCTGCTTGTTTCGTCTAGAGACCTGAGCCCGGGAACAATTCCTGATTAGATTCAGCTCTGGCCGGTTCTCTCCGGTCCGCTTAGGGCGAACAACAGTTATAACTATAAACTTTGCCTTTGCCCTGAAAAGCCTCTCAGCTTCATCAAGATGGAGTCCCTCTAGCTCTAGGCCTGTAGGCCTGAAAGGGATAAATGCCCCTTAGCTCTGTCAGAATACCTACATAAACCATACCAATGTGTCTAATATGTCAAAGCCAATAGGCAATAGACAGGTTAAAGTCAAGAATAAAGGCATATTAAGCAGCTATCCTCTTCTAGGTCTGGAAAAAAGGGCTTAAAAGGGCCAACACAGGCTAAGAATACCTATACTAGATGTGAGCAAGATTAATGATCTATATCACTGCTAAATAAAGCCAAAAACTCTGCCATTACACTCCACCCAAAGGGCCCGATGTAGGTAGGGCTTTACCGATCGGTATCGGCCGAAAATACCGATTTTTGGCCCTTACCGATCGGTAAACAGCCATCGAGATGTAGGGAACCAAAAACAGAACGAATCGGATAGAAAACCGATTCGGAATGAGTACCGAATGGGAAAGAATCCGATACGTACATACCGAAAATCGGATATGTAACGAATCGGAAAAACACCGAATCGGTTACAAAGACCGAATCGGTCCATGTACCGATTCGTTAGTGACACCGAATCGGAAAATCACCGAATCGGTCCATGTACCGATTCGTTAGTGACACCGATTCGGAAAATCACCGATTCGGTCCATGTACCGATTCGTTAGTGACACCGATTCGGAAAATCACCGATTCGGTCCAAGAACCGATTCGTTAGTGACACCGATTCGGAAAATCACCGATTCGGTCCAAGAACCGATTCGTTAGTGACACCGATTCGGAAAATCACCGAATCGGTCCATGTACCGAATCGGAAAAAATACCGATTCGGACATGAGCCGAATCGGAAAACATGCCGATTCGTATGAATCTCCGATCGGGAAATTCCCCGATTCCGACAGTTGGGGAGATGTAGGGAGGCACAGAAACACCGAAATCGGCTCAAAATCGGTAGAATTCACTCGGTATTTACCATGGATTGCAATCAGGTGGTAACCAACTCCAACCCATATAAACAGTCCCAAAATGCATTGCAACTTGCAGGATGGCAGCTTTCTATGTCATTGCGAGGCGGCTACGGCTACAGCAGGAAGGACAGAGGGAATGGCTAAGAAATGAACAGGTCTACAGACAGAGGATAACCCTGTTCATGCTCACTGAGGCTGAGATCCTACAGAGATACAGGCTGGACTCTGACACCATACTTGAGCTCATCAGGGACCTTAAGCCATACTTGGACCACCACACCCCAAGGGCACACGCCATCCCTGCGCACGTCCAGGTGCTATGCAGCCTACACCTGGTAGCGTCTGGCAGCTATCAAAGTGGAGTAGCAGCAGCAGGAGGGGTGAGCCAGAGCAGCCTGTCAAGGTTCTTCCACATATTCCTTGACGCCATGATAGACAGGATGGACCAATACATCTCATTCCCTGCAACCCACGCAGAACTGCTACAAACCAAAGCTGACTTCTACCAGATGGCACAATTTCCCCAAATCATCGGTTGCATAGATGGCACGCATATTCCGATTTGCCCACCAGCGGACACCGAATACATATACCGCAATCGGAAATCTACACACACCATCAACGTGCAGGTGATCTGCAATGCCAAGTGCACCATCACAGACCTGGTAGCAAAATTTCCAGGAAGTACCCATGACTCCTATATATTCCAACAGAGCGGCATATATGCACGGCTGATGGCTGGCGATTTTGGAGAAGGATACCTCCTAGGTGAGCCACATCATCAGACCCCCATAACACATAGTAGGTAGGTGTAATACATGTATGCATGTGTCTAATGTGACCCCTTTCTCTTCCAGGCGACAGTGCATATGCCCTCCGCTCATTCATACTCACCCCCTACCTCAACCCCTCCACACCCAGCCAAAGGAGGTATAACCGGGCCCACATACGCACCAGGAATGTTGTTGAACGGACCTTTGGCATCTGGAAAAGTAGATTCAGATGCCTGCACAAGAGTGGAGGTGCAAGGCAGTATACCCCCATCACCTGCTGCAAGATCATAGCTGTATGTGCAATGTTACACAACCTTGCGGTCAAGAAGGGCACTGAGGTGGAGTTGTCTGACTACGAGGACTATGACGACGACGAAGCTGTGCCACTGACACAGCCAGCTGGGGTGTGTACGCCAAGTGATGGCAGATACAGACGTGAGGAGATCACTGAGAACTATTTCTGACTGAGTACAGATGCAAAGACAGCTAAATGTTGCTTGGAAATTTTTTTTTTTAATAGTGATGCACCACAGTTACAGCACTGATGTGCATCAAAAAATGGAGATTGTAAACTCAAATAAAGTCCAGGGTTCTGGTTTGCTCATCCCCCCTTGCCAGGCTATTTTTTGGCCCGCTTGCCAGACCCACTGGGGTGTCCCTCGGCCCCCTCCGAATGCCCAGCAGCATCAGCGGATCGCCTGGTGCTCCTCCGTGGCTCTGATGCAGCGCTGGCCGGGCTGCTGCGGCTGCTGCGGCTGCTGCTGTCTCCAGCATCACCCAGGTCCAGGGCAGGATTGGAGGCGGTGTTTGATATTATCATGGCCTCCATGGCCGTGGTGATCCTGGCCATCCCCCTAGTCAGCTCAGCTGTATGCTGACTGAGCACAGATTCTTGATTGGAGCTGCGATGGCACAGTTGTGCGGTCGCCGCTGCAAGGCGGGCCATGGCCCGGTTGAGCACCCGGGCATCCCTCCTGCGCGCAACCTCATGCTCCTCCTGTCTGGCAGATGAGTGGGTGATGGCAGTGGTCAGCCTGCCTAACCCTGCTGCCACCTCCTTGTTGCTGTCCACAACAGCCTGGAAACCCTTCACCAACTCCCCCATCTGCATGTTGTGCTGCAGGAGCTGGTGTTGGCAGGCCATGGTGGATCTGGCCTGTTGGCGCTGGATTTTAACCATCTGTCCCTCCAGGCCCAGGAACACACTGCCCTCCCGTGCTGGTGCAGCAGTGGTGGTGGTGGTGGCACGGCATCGGGCACTGCTGCTTCCGGCCTGCTGAGTGGACTGGGGTGCCACTGGTGGGGGTGTGGTGCTGGCCGGTCCCTGAGCCCCTGCTCCCAGGACTGGTTGGACAGGTGGCAAGGCCACGATTGTGGCAGGAGCTGGTGTAGGCGGAATGGTCTGCCTTGTAGGGGAGTTGTCTGGTGAGAATTGCAAGGGGGGTGTGCTGGGCAGTACTGGGGAGTGCACTGCTTGGAAGTCAATGACCAGGACTCCCTCCATTCCTAGCCCTGGGGTGTCTCCTTCCTCATCCTCCTCCTCCTCCTGGCCAGCCTGGCTGGTGCTCGGCCCTGCGACTGCAGTGTTGGACGTTGCTGCTCCCTCTGCTGTCACAGTTGTGCCGCCTGATGGTGCCCCTAGGTACAAAGAAGCATTTGTAAACTGAGTGCCGATGTATTACAGTCAGTACAATTATGGCATTCCACATGTCCTTGCATCTCCTTACACCGTGTCACACTGTTTCCTGTCTTGTGATTCTGCACTGACATATTTGGCTAACTTCAGCTGACTACATGTACCATGATGCTTGTCTCTTGTATGTTGGTGACAGTACAGTGCTGGTGTTTGCCTATGCATTGTGTCTAATGGGGAGGTGTCTGGTAGGGTGTGTCATGATGCGCATGCTTCTTACCTGTAGCTGTGGCTCTCGCAGAGCTGTCCAGGGTCCCGATTCCTACGATGCTCTCCCTCTCGATGGTGCTGGAGACAATTTCCTCCAGCTCGGTGAGGGGTGGCGCCGGGTTGTTGCCTCCTCCGGTGTGTCCAGCCTGCCTTTGAATGTCAGCCAGCTTCCTCTTCGTGAGGCTGCGGAGGTCGTAAAACCTTTTCTTCAGTTCCTCAATGGACCTGGGGGTGACACCAGCAGCATTGACCTTCTGGGCGATGTCGGCCCACATTCTCCTCTTGGTGCTGTCTGGCACGTTGAGGGACAGCTTGCCAAACAGCTGGCGGTGCACCCTCACCACCTCCTCAACCAGCACCTGAAGTTCGGTGGTGGTGAACTTGGGCTTCCTCTTTTGGGAGGACTTCTGGCTTCCTGCCTGATCTGCCATTTTCTCCTGTTCAGTTTGCAACCTCCTTCTCCCACTGCTGCTAACTGTGTGTGTTGGGCTCAGGCAGGCTTTCTAGAAACTTCTTAATTAGCTGCACCTGCCAGGGTTGCCACTCCCTGTTTGGGTGGGGGAGGGGGAGCCACCTCATTGGCTGAATCGCCTATTGCCGAATCAGCTTTTACCGAATCGGTAATATCCGAATCGGTAAAATCCGATTCGGTATTATCCGATTCGGTAAAAGCCGAATCGGTTCATTCAATGCATTCCTATGGGCTTTTTCGCCATGGGTCGGTTTTCATGGCTACGAATCTATGATTGCCGAATCGGATTTTACCGAATCGGCTTTTACCGAATCGGTATTCGCCGAATCGGGAATATCCGAATCGGTGGTAGCCGATTCGGTGATTTCCGAATCGTTGTTGGCCGATTCGGTACTTTCCGATTCGGACCGAGCAGAATCGGAACGTACCGATTCTCATTACCGATGCCGACCGAATCGGTATTCATTCGGTATTTCTTTCCTACATCTCGTTTTCCGATTTCAGAATACCGATTCGGCCCGCCTCGGTATTTTGAAATCGGAAAATCGCGTTTACCTACATCGGGCCCTTAGATCCTTATCTTGCGAGCATCAGTAAACAACAACATCCATATAAACAAACATCAACACAATCTATCCAACACAGGCTAGGAATACCTATCCTAGATGTGAGCAAGACTAAGATCTATATCACTGCTAAATAGAGCCCAAAAACTCTGCCATCCACCCTTAGATCCTTATCTTGCGAACATCTTATAAACAATAACATCCAGATAAACAAACATTAACACAATCTATCAACAAATCAAAAACTAAAAAACTCTCCAAAAAGAATGACAACTTAAGGAAATTCCACCTGAAACTCAATTGTAGGGAATACAAACCTAACAACCAACTGAAAACAAATCAAAGCACCCTTGACTTGAATGCTGAAACATATCTAAGATTGGATCTGATAACAACAGAAACTAACCAAAGCATCCTCAAACTAAATGTGCCTCAACTTCTAGTGATAACTGGTGAAATCTAGTGATGTAGGGACTTATGTGTTGAATGAAAACAGCAAGGGGCCTACCTACTTCAGACAACTTAAGCCTAAATGAGGCCTACCTACTATAGTCAACTTAAGAACTAAATGTGTTTCAACTTCTAATGAGAAAACAACAAAGGGCCTAAATGAGCCCTACCTACTATAGGCAACTTAAGCTAATGATGACTCATGAAATCTATTGGTGTAGGGGCTTGTTTGTGGGATGAAAATAACAATGGGCCTAAATGAGGCCTACCTACTGACATTTGTCAATTTAAAAAAAAAACATTTCGGTGAAATCCGAGAAGTAGACATGACAAACTGTTCCAATGTTTGGGCAAACATCAATACATAATCATACTAAAAGACACACCTCCCAGGACAATCCAAAGTCTAAGGTAACCACCCTTTGACCAATCAAGGTGAAATTGTAAGAACAGTAAAAAACAACCCCATTTCTACAAGATAGCTGGTGTAACACCAACCTTAAAACAGCCATTTTACATCACACTGTGGAACACATGTGTGCACCACCATTCAACAAAAAAGTCCTTCATTGGCAAAAACTGTTTTGAAGAAAACAGGAAAATTATAATAGGTGACATGTTTTTGCTTTAAAAGTGGGGCCTGCTTGTAATGATTGAAAACATGGGAATAATGCAGGCCAAGGGATTACATAACCAAATCCTTGTGTGATTCTGTCACGAATAAAACATGTTTGTGTTTTTTTTTTTTTTTAAAGTGGGGCCTGCTCGTAGTGATGTCAACAAAAAATGCAGGCCAAGGAATTATGGAAAAAGTTCAAAGTCAATGTTGTTGATCAGTGTAGGCCACCACCCTGCATCTTCGGTATCCGGACACTTCCTCCGATGCGGCCATCCATCACCCTTCCGGTCTGGTCTGGTCTGGTTCCATCATCCAAAAATAATAAACTAACATAAAAACATGAAAGTAAAAAACTAAAACAACAAAGGAAGTGGAAAGGGGAGGGGCCACACACAACCACAACCCAGCAATCCTAGGGACAAGAAAACAAGTATCATTAATCTTGCATGACAAAATTTTCCATTTAAAAAGCACCCCGGGTGCCTTTCATTATTGAAAAGAAAATATCCTAATTAATTAAAAACATTCAAAATTTAATTTTTAAGTTCATTCAGTGGGGCCTAACATACCCTAATCCTCTCTAAGCCAGCCTTCTCCCTTCAGAGTAGGAGCCAGGCTACAGTATGAAGTAATTTGAATCACTGCCAAATGATGATCTCACAGCAGGAGCAGGGCACTGCAAGCCTCCCATTTCCCTGATCAGAGAAGCCCGCCCAGGCCCACTGCAACTAACTAACTCCAAGGGCAAGAGTCTGCAAGAGTCCCTTATCAGCAGGCAATGAAGCCGCCTGCGTCAACAGCCAGGAAGAGCCAGGACCCCCGCCCTTATATAAACAAGCCGTCCGCGGAAGAAAATTGGATTATAGCCAATCATAACGAAACAGGGCCGTGATCGGAGCCTGCAGAGGGAAGAGAAAAAAAAACTCGTCTGCACAAACCAGCTGGTCTGCCAAGGTCGACAAACAAATTCCTTGTAAATTTATTCCCAGGCCTGATTGCACTAACGAAAGCCAGCATTTAAAAAAAAAACAATTCAGTTACAATGTACTGCTACTTAAAAGCTCCAGCTTCTAAAAAGACTTTTGTCTAACTAATTCAGCTAAAGGCAAGACATTTAAAATATGGGCACTTCTTTAGAAAGGGGCAACTCAGTTTTGCACACAAAATTATACATTCTGCATTTGAAAAAAAAAACGAATTATCATGGACCATTGTCAGCTGTTGAAAGAGAAATAATTTTAAAAGAACATAAAATGCAGATACATTTCAACATTGTGCTTAATTCAACCAGGGGCATCATATAATTGTACATTACAATGTAATTTAACATGCAAGCCATTTAAGCCAACCTAATAAAAGGGCCACATTCATACATTATTAAACAGCCTATCATTTTCTAACTGAGTTGGAGAACTTACCAAGAAAGGTTTTGCTGACACATTTATAAAAAAAAATTGTATTTTACATATGGGAAAATAATAATGTTACATTTTATATTTTTTCAAAGGCACACGGTTGCCTTTCACTAATTAAAAGCACATGTTACCATGCACTGTCGGGCAAGATTGATTATTCTCAACCTGTGATCATTGCAACCAGCACATTCCTTTCTAGATGGAAAACCCTCAAAGAAATAATTAATGAAAACAGCCCATAGCATGCATTCTAACGGGCCACCTCCTTAACATTTCGCTCATTTTAAAAGAACACAGCTCTCTCCTCGCAAACCCTTAATTCAATTCGACTGGTTGATTTATAACCACATCAGTTCCAAGGCAAACCCACACAAATTCGTAGACGCATTTCAAAAAGAATGTGAAATGAACAGAACCCTTCGCAAAGCACAAGATGTTACCTTTCCGTCAAGAAGCAGACAAAGCACATAGGCAGACCAAGGAATCAAAAAAAGTCAAAATCAAACCATCAAATAATCCTTAAAATAATCCACTGACTTTTATAGTCAGGTCAGATAACCATGCATGTTGACAGCATGTAAAAAATAAAGACTGCCATCTCAACTCAAGATATTAACCCTTTGGCAGCTCAAGCACAATCATTCCCCAATGTCCATGGATACATGGGAAAGTCATGAGCACATCTCTTCACGTTTACAGATGACACGTACACATATTTTCAAAACGTTATCCCCAAGCACCCGAGAGAGATCCAGCTCTCTCCTGCCTAACGTAATGATAACATGCCCTGTCCAAGCCATGACCACATGGCGCTATTCACAAGCCATATTTACAAGACAAACTTTTCACAAACAATATTTCCAAGGCGCAATGCACAAGGAACACAGCAGATCAACATGAGAACATGCACCTCACAAGCCACAATAATATGGCGCTATTCACAAGCCATATTTACAAGGAGCTATATTCAAAGAACTCCACAGATCATATTACAATGAACACATTTCACATTGCACAGCATAAGCAGATGCAGCAAACAATTTAATGGGCAATTTAAAAGCATTTTTTACACACATTTATACAATTGGACCATCACAAAGATGTAACTGGCTTCCTCATGTAATGCCATCCTTCAACCCTGACAGTTTAAACACCAAGATGAAAACCATTCCTTCCACCCTGAATAAACCAAATGCCATGATGCAATGCAATCTCCTCATGCTGCAACTGTTCAAGCCCATAGGTCTAACAGGCTACATAAACTGCAACATTACGCCAGATGGAACCGGCGCTCAGGGCACTCCCTCAGAACACATAGGAAACAATCTAAGCACATGGCAAGGACACACAGGATTCGTAAGATGACGACTACGCCAAATGTTATGGCTGGATTTTCTGAGTAGGTGGGATCAGCCCCTAGGGGCCCCTCCAACCCAGCCAGAACGTAATCACATCCCTCCTCAGGACCAACTATCCAGGCACCTGGGCACCCACCTGAAGATGGGGAACTCGCAATATACAAGCTCATATTATTAAAAACACCACTAAATCTATAGGGATACTAAGAATACTCACTGATTACTAGGGATATCCATACCCTACACCACACTTATATTCACATCAGTTGGTCTCGCGGCCACTCAGACCCAGACCGGTCTACCCTAGGGCAGATATGACACACAATCCGGTGCGTCTACACATGGGCCTGCAGAACCCAATGCTCCCTTTTCCAAACTGTTCGCAATCCTGCAAAACTACACGCCAGTCTCCTTCCTGGCGCTCTCACTTATTCAAGCCACAATCCTGTGGGTATCAGCGCTGGTAATCCCCCCCAGCGTTCTCACTAACGCCGTATATCAACGACGACCACATTCCTATGAACACCTATATATATATATATATTTGGGAAGTCTCTTCACTAAGGGTCTGCTACTACAATATTAGGAGTTAGCCAATTAATATTATGTGTCTCCTATTCTTGGCATCACAGGTCCACTCACTCCCTATTTATGTGATCATCACTTACCTGATTGGGATTACTCATCCATTCATGTACCTAGTAAATACCTAGGAGCTACATTTACCTGGATTGAACAGGAATACAAGGCACAGCTCAGTTTACTACAAACTGGGGGTTATTTTATTAGTACAATATAAACCTTTACACAGAACTGACAAAGACTATAGGTAGAACACACCGCTGAAAGAGAAAAGATTAAACATAACAGGAACACTCCGCTGAAAGAGAAAAGATTTAAACATACAATGGCTTAGGGAATAAGGACAAGATTAAGGATGGATTTCACCTTATTAGTGTGTAGTCTTGTTCTAGCTGTCATCTGGGTTCCTCTCTCGTCTGTGCCTTGGCTCATCTCAGACTCCCTCTCTCTCCTGCACTCTTGGGTACACCTCTGCGCTGATCACTTTGCACTGGACTCCTCTCCCCCACGAACTGTCTCCACCTTCCAGCTTCAATCTTAATGGTTCCTGCCGCTCTGATCACTGTTCATTCCACTAGCTTATTCACTCTGTCTCTGCGCCAATGTCCAATTAACTCCATCTGCTCCCATAGGTTAGTCCACGATCTCTCCTCCGTCTCTTCAAAAAGGCATTACTTCAGACTCCAGCTATTCACACCTCCTCCTGATAAGTAACTGCTTCTGACTGCTTCCTTCAGTTCCAGCTCACTATTCAACTCAGCTCTTCTCCAGCTTGAACCCTCTCTCTCTGCCAACTCCACTCCACTGCTTTCCACTCCTCCACCTTAACACGACTCTCTGGCACCGCCACCTTCACTCGACTGCAACTCTACTCGACTCCCACTCTGCTCGACTCACTGACTCCGCCTCTGCACTTCACTGATATAGAATGCTGTTTCCTCATGGAAAGTTCCAGCCAGCAGCTTCCTCCCACCAATCCCATGCACCAGGCTCCTTGCGCTAGACGCTCCCACAGTGACCAGTCTGCTTGTTTCGTCTAGAGACCTGAGCCCGGGAACAATTCCTGATTAGATTCAGCTCTGGCCGGTTCTCTCCGGTCCGCTTAGGGCGAACAACAGTTATAACTATAAACTTTGCCTTTGCCCTGAAAAGCCTCTCAGCTTCATCAAGATGGAGTCCCTCTAGCTCTAGGCCTGTAGGCCTGAAAGGGATAAATGCCCCTTAGCTCTGTCAGAATACCTACATAAACCATACCAATGTGTCTAATATGTCAAAGCCAATAGGCAATAGACAGGTTAAAGTCAAGAATAAAGGCATATTAAGCAGCTATCCTCTTCTAGGTCTGGAAAAAAGGGCTTAAAAGGGCCAACACAGGCTAAGAATACCTATACTAGATGTGAGCAAAATTAATGATCTATATCACTGCTAAATAAAGCCAAAAACTCTGCCATTACAGCTTCATCCTGGACTCCTCCCTCTCCATGACCAGACAAGTCAACGCCGTCTCCTCGTCGTGCTTCAACATCCTGGGCATGCTACGTAAGATCTTCCGGTGGATCCCCACCGAGACCAGGAAGACGGTCACCCAGGCCCTCGTCACCAGCCGTCTGGACTACGGCAACTCCCTCTACGCCGGAACCACCGCCAAACTCCAGAAGAGACTCCAGCGGATCCAGAACGCAGGCCCGGACTGGCCGTTGAGGGCACCGGGCAATCCCCCGGTGGGCCGCACGGGTGGGGGCTGGTATGGGACCCCTGGGGGCCGTTTTTGTTACAGGGCCGTTTTGCAGCATAGCTGCAAAAACGGCCCTGTAACAAAATCGGACGAAAACCGATCCTGGCAGAGACTGCGCCCCCCCCCACCCCCGGGGGGTCCGGCTGAGCACTTTGCCAGGGCCGGTTTTGGTTCCCAGTCCGGCCCTGCAAGAACGCCTCAGCACGACTCATCCTGGACATCCCCCGTCGCAGCCACATCTCCGGACACCTGAGAGACCTGCACTGGCTCCCGGTCAACAAGAGAATCACCTTCCAACTCCTCACCCACGCACACAAAGCCCTACACAACCAAGGCCCAGGATACCTCAACAGCCGCCTCAACTTCTACGCTCCCAAACGCCAGCTTCGATCGACCGGCCACGCCCTTGCCGCCGTCCCCCGCATCCGAAGAGCCACCACAGGGGGACGTTCCTTCTCCTACCTCGCCGCCAAGACATGGAACTCCCTCCCGTCCCACCTCCGCCTGACCCAGGACCACCTCGCCTTCAGGAAGCAACTCAAGACCTGGCTGTTCGAGCAGTAGCGGACCCCCCTCCCCTAGCGTCTTGAGACCCTCTGGGTGAGTAGTGCGCTATATAAATGCTTTGATTGATTCATTGATTGATTGAATGCATAGTTTTCCCGTATTGCCCTGGCCCGCTTACCTGTCCGTCGGTACTCCGGACATCCATCTTGGCTGTCTCTGTGGGAGGTACCTGGACGGACAGGAAGCAGCCATAAAAACCCTTCCGACGGTGTACGGCGAAAATCATGTGTTTGCCCATGGGCTTAGCGTCAGAAGTGTGCGGGGCTGATGGGAGTTGTAGTATTTGTGCGCGTTTGTGACTACATCTGTCAATGCAACGGAACACACACTGCCTTCATATTCCGAGCATTAAATCTATCAGGTGTAGGATTGTGGCCATATCTGTGTAAAAACCACAACTATATCGAAAGGTTTATGACAAAAAATACCATAGAATCCTCTGTTGTGATTACAATACGATTTAGAAAGGACGAGTGAAACCAGCAATGTGTTGATAACTAGAAATCAGATCTAGAGAGCGCTTTGCTAATAGCTAGAAATCACTGCTCATTAGATCGGGTTAAATCTGAGTCAAGCATATTGGCTCAAGAGATTTTTAAGAAAATGCAATGTCCGATGGGAAGCTAAAAAATGGTATAACTTTGTCCCTCCCTCAGAGAGATTAATTTGATACTTTGAACCCATCAGGAACCGTGTTATACTGGGGATGGTCTTCTCTACAGGGTCTTATCAATGATAGTCGTCAGTGAACCGGAGCACCTTGGTTAAAGTTGTATCAGATGCCCCAATTACATGATGCTGGGTCACATACAATTGCTAGTATTTCTCCCATGGACAAGAACAACAGGTAGCTTGGAGGATGCAATGCCTTTTAATTGATGAAGAACTACAGTGACATCCACGGGATATCTTCGTTTAAGCCCGTTTTGTCAGTCTGTAGTTTATACACCCATTTCTGTTCTCTTCTATGAAGGAAGGTACTGATATCAGAAATATGCTTAGGGATCACTGGTTGTTCTAACACAGTCCAGCGTAGATCCGTCGGAGAATGGTGGGCTGATAGGAAGTGGTTGGTAAGTCTCGTAGCTTGTTTGTTACAACGTATCGAGCTCTTATGTTCCAATATTCTTATCTTTATTTTCCTAGTGGTCATACCCACATATCTTTTTTCACATGGGCAACTAATTAAATAAATTAGGTTCACACTATTACAGTTTGTGAACCTACGTTGCTCCCATGGTCGTTCTGTACCAATGTCAATCCTGGTAGATTTTGAGGTTTGGGGACATGCTGCACATTGTCCACAAGGATGGTGGCCAGTGACTGCAGGCATCTCCCATAAGGTGCCTACAGCTCTTGGAATTTCTACTCTTGGTCTTGTGTGGACTAGCGTTCAAAAGGGGACAAAATTTAAAGGACAATCTAGTCCACACAAGACCAAGAGTAGAAATTCCAAGAGCTGTAGGCACCTTATGGGAGATGCCTGCAGTCACTGGCCACCATCCTTGTGGACAATGTGCAGCATGTCCCCAAACCTCAAAATCTACCAGGATTGACATTGGTACAGAATGACCATGGGAGCAACGTAGGTTCACAAACTGTAATAGTGTGAACCTAATTTATTTAATTAGTTGCCCATGTGAAAAAAGATATGTGGGTATGACCACTAGGAAAATAAAGATAAGAATATTGGAACATAAGAGCTCGATATGTTGTAACAAACAAGCTACAAGACTTATCAGCCCACCATTCTCCGACGGATCTACGCTGGACTGTGTTAGAACAACCAGTGATCCCTAAGCATATTTCTGATATCAGTACCTTCCTTCATAGAAGAGAACAGAAATGGGTGTATAAACTACAGACTGACAAAACGGGCTTAAACAAAGATATCCCGTGGATGTCACTGTAGTTCTTCATCAATTAAAAGGCATTGTATCCTCCAAGCTACCTGTTGTTCTTGTCCATGGGAGAAATACTAGCAATTGTATGTGACCCAGCATCATGTAATTGGGGCATCTGATACAACTTTAACCAAGGTGCTCCGGTTCACTGACGACTATCATTGATAAGACCCTGTAGAGAAGACCATCCCCATTATAACACGGTTCCTGATGGGTTCAAAGTATCAAATTAATCTCTCTAAGGGAGGGACAAAGTTATACCATTTTTTAGCTTCCCATCGGACATTGCATTTTCTTAAAAATCTCTTGAGCCAATATGCTTGACTCAGATTTAACCTGATCTAATGAGCAGTGATTTCTAACTATTAGCAAAGCACTCTCTAGATCTGGTTTCTAGTTATCAACACATTACTGGTTTCACTCGTCCTTTTTAAATCGTATTGTAATCACAATAGAGGATTCTATGGTATTTTTTGTCATAAATCTTTCGATATAGTTGTGGTTTTTACACAGATATGGCCACAATCCTACACCTGATAGATTTAATGCTCGGAATAGGAAGCAGTCTGTCTTCCGTTGCATTGACAGATGTAGTCACAAACGCGCACAAATACTACAACTCCCATCAGCCCCGCACGCTTTTGACGCTAAGCCCATGGGCGATCACATGATTTTCGCCGTACACCGTCGGAAGGGTTTATATGGCCGCTTCCTGTCCGTCCATGTACCTCCCACAGAGACAGCCAAGACGGATGTCCGGAGTACCGACGGACAGGTAAGCGGGCCAGGGCAATACGGGGAAACTATGCATTGGCGTAAGAGGACTCCTAAAGGAAGCTCCGAGTAGAAATACTTGGCTCCAGGCATTTTTGAGTACAATGCTTCTCGTACTTCTCTTGTGATATCGCAGCTTAAACTCTTTATACGGAACGCGATATTCAGAAGAGTGATAACACGTTTAAAAAAAAGGCCCGGACTTCCTTCTTCGGTGCCCTGAGTTGTTAAATTTGTTTATGACGAAAATTGTGTCTTCAGAAATTAAATCACATGCGAAGTGAAACCACTAGTTTGATGACTACCTGGGAATGCGTACACTAGCAATACCGGCAGTTGCGAGGTGACTGCTATGAAATGTAAAACACTGTCCCTCTATTTTCAAGCTGGCCTTGAATGTGACTAGCAGCTGACATGTATAGAAACCAAATATTCGAAGTGCGCCAGCGACTGGCCGGCGCATATGAACATTACAGAATGCCACGCTGCATTGTTACATATATTTTTGTTTATTATATTAAAAAGACTGTTGAAACATAGTGTGACTAGTGCAGCTCTCCAGATCTTCCTTTATCTGCGCTCTCTTTTTCTCTTCCAATAGAGCGGTGCTCCATTTCTACCTGAGCTGTAGCCGGGTGAGGTGGAGAGTGATTTCCCCATATAGTGGGTGCGTGGATACAGTGATATCCGTTGTTCTTTGACATCAATATGTTGGTTCAAATGAGTGGGTTGACTTATAAGAAACCGCTGACCAATAACTCATTGGCAAATGTAATTCATCACAAAAAATGTGTACCTCTCTAAACTATAGTTATTAACTGTGTACTCTCTGTGTGTTTGTTTGTCCAATGTGATTATGTGACCATCTGGATCATCTGCATGGGCGCCTTCCAGGTGATATGATCTTTGTTTATTTCTTTGTCTCACTTCATTTTCACACATTAGCAGTAGCGTTTTGTTAAGGTCATGATGAAGCAGGAGGGGATCCTTTGACCCTAATCAACTGCAGAAACATGTCGACCTCGATTCCATCTAAGTAGTCTTTGTTACATACTACTTTGCACTGTTTTTATTCTTGGGTGTGGATAGGATCTCATTAAAATTTACCTTCCATTTCCGCAAGCCAATCTTAACTGATTCACATATTTTGCACACAGCACTTTCACTAATTTCTCTGCACTGCTAGTCAGATTACCCCCTAATACCATCATTTCTTCATTACATCTGTGTATCCTTTGAATAGGTTAGGCTACAATCTACCTAATCCACAGTGGATACTTATCCACTTCCTTCGGGTGAAGGATCCCAAATGATGTAGGGCGGTACAGGATGGGTATCTGATGGGAACACAATTTTTCACCACAAATTACTTTGCCTGGATTTCGTAATTGTACCCTGTTGAGACTACACAGTTTCTATAGATAGTTATATCCTTTTCTGACCCGTTGCTATTATTTGTAGTTTTTAGCAGCCAGGTGGGGACCGGGCATGAACCGGTTAACGGCTGTTCCATTGGTACCAAATATAGAAGCACCATTGGAGATCAATCATTGGACCCGGGGGAAAAAAAAAAACCCGGATGAATCAATGAAGCCAAGAAAGTAGATACCAAAAGGCCCTTTTACTGTGATTACCAGATCTGGCCAGATCTGTAACTGAGGTCTGCAATACTGAGTTTTGCCAATCTGTAAAAGTAGGAGGTAAAGGGTCTTTCCACTTCCTGCAGATCTCTCTTCTTGGAGCAGGATGGCGTAAAAAACTAGACATCTGGCGGTATGTTGTACGCCTTCTAGGACTCCAAATACTATTAGAGGCAAACCCATGGTGACAGGACTTCCCAGTGATTCTGTGAGGGAATTGCTAATATCCTTCCAAAATGTGGTTAATACTGGACACTCAAAAAACATGTGTGTATCTGAAGCCGCAATCAAACCACATTTAGTACAAGATACTGACTGGCCGCCTGCAAATTTAGATAGTCTAAGAGGGGAATAGTATGCCCTATGCAGGGTAAAAATGTGATATCTGCGAAGCCAGGATGGCTTGACAATGTTCCACAGAAGTTCGAACGAAGTCTTCCAAAGATTTTGTAAATTCTGGTCCATCAGGGCGGAGCCCCATAATGACTCTGGCAGAACAAAGTCCTCATCTGGCTCCTCCAGAATGAGATTATACCATTTAGATATTTCTTTCTTTGCTGGACCGCTGCTTAATAGCTCAGAGATTAACAGACTATGCCCTCCGAGTTTAAACTTATTCTTATTGGTGGGAGATGTTTTATAGGCAACAGTCCAGCTATGGATCTGTATATATTTGAAGCGTGAAAAGCTAGGGCCAATCTTAGCTTGCAGATGTTCCCACAAAAGTAAATCTCCCTCATAAAAGAGGTCGCCCCATACTTCCAGGCCTGCTTCTCTCAAAGGAGTTGCTAGAATGTCTTCAAGGCAGGCTGGATTTTCAGGCAAGTCCCACAGCGGAGTTTTTTCACAGAGATAATTAACTTTTATGGATTTCATGACTTCTGACCATGTTCTGGCCAGACCTTGTAGAGTCTTCAGTTTAATTTTCTTAAAGAACTTTGGGTTACCAAACTTAAAAAGAAAACCAGAATAATTAATTCTTTCCCCATCCAACATGGCTGCATACATAAGACCCACACCTGAAGCTACGGGACCCTTCAACAGCATTCGTGAGTGAGATAATTGAAAGGCCCAAGCATAGATTTTTACATCTGGAGCCGCCAAGCCACCCTTATCACGTCGCCGTCTTAGTTTTTTCTAGGCGATCCGTGGAAGATGATTATTCCAAATAAATGATGAGATATTTGATTGAAACTTGGCTAATGTTTTTGGATCAAAGTATAAAGGAATAGTGTTAAATAAAAAAGACATTTTTGGAAGAATAGACATTTTTATAAGATTGGCTCTACCTATTAATGAAAGAGGCAGGTGTGACCATGATTGGAGAAGCTTACGGCAATCCTTAATAACGGCAGGCAAATTAACTTGGACTATTTTATTAATATCTTTTACTATCGTCAAGCCTAGTTATCACATTGAACTGCCCGGTTGAAATTCTGCTGGAAAGTTCTCATCATTCCAAACAAGCATTTCAGTTTTGGCTGCGTTAATTTCATATCCCGACACTTGTCCAAAAGTATGAGCCAATTTCATGATAGCCGGAAGGGCCGTAGTGGCTTGTGATGTGAGGATAAGCACGTCGTCGGCATATAATGCCACCTTCCTTATCCAGCCTTGATAATAAAAGGGTTGGATAGAGAGCTCCTCTCGTAAATATTGCGCAAAAGGCTCAATATAGAAATCAAAAAGCAAAGGGGAGAGCGGGCACCCCTGTCGGGTTCCCCTAGTGATGTGAAAAGGGCTCGATAGATCACCATTGACAAGAAGGGATGCAGATGGACTACTATACAACAAGCCAATCACCCTACGAAACCTTTCCCCGACACCGAACTTGGCCAAGGCCTCCGACAGGTACACCCAGTTAACCCTGTCGAAAGCCTTTGTTGCGTCCAACGTAAGGGCCGCCAGTGGGAGATTATTAGAAGTTGCAATATCTATGGCGCCAAATAAATCATAAGTTAATTCATATAATTGTCTGCCCTTCAAAACCCCCTTTTGATCAGAATGGAGGACAGAAGGTGCGATATCAACCAGTCTTAAGGAGAGAACTGTGGTGAAGATTTTATAATCCACGTTCAGAATGGAAATTGGCCTATACGACCCACACATCTCCTTGGGTTTACCCGGTTTTAAAATAAGGGTAATAGAGGCGTTATCCCATGATGTAGGGGGGCATTCCTTCTAAAAGTATTTGATTAAACAACTTGGTGAGGAAGGGAACGATCTCTGAGTCCAGTATTTTATATAACTCAGCTGGCAGCCCATCGGGTCCGGACGCCTTCCCCTTCTTGCCTCTCTTTATGGCAGATCTCACTTCGCCCTCTGAGATGGGTTTATCCAAGTTTTGGGATTGTTCAAGAGAGAAAGAGGGTAGAGTAATATTATTCAACCAGCTCTTACCCGCCTCGGCCGATATTGTTTTGTCTTCTTGATATATTTCTTGGAAGAATTCCCTAAATGCTTTCCTAATTTCATCATCAGAAGAAAGATTGATGTTTCTGATTTTTATAGATGCAATGTTGTTCCGGACCTGATCTACTTTGGTCTTTCAAGTGCACCCATTTCTTTGTCGGAGGATTAAAAGTTTTTCAGTGTTTGGTCAAGAGGGTGCAAATAAAAAAAAGTGGTCCCTAATCAGGCTTGAAATCCAATGCATTTTACGTAGAGTTTTTTATTTCACGTAGCAAGAAAACAGGCTGTTGGATGTGCTGAAATTTGGAAGTGTTAGATATTAGGGTATGCAGATGATACTTTTGGGTACAGCAGGTAAGAATATTAAGTATTTTGTTTCAAGTTATAAAGTTTTTCAACTTAGGATATCCTATAGCACAATACTACTAACAGTAGCAAGGAAGCCCAAAATATAATAGATTGCATATGTAAAGTTTCAGATTTACTACATGAACAACTGAAAGACCCATTTATGGTCACATGCTAATGGAAGCCTATACAAAATACATAACAAATAGAGTACACCTTAATCTACATAAGTTTTTCTCTGCATGCTCTCTGGCTCACAAAATAAAACTGGTCCAACAAGTTAAACAAAAACCATCTTTCTTAGGTACCCCTATGCAACAAAATGAAAAATATACCAAGCAATGAGCCGCACAAACTACTATTTAGAGTACATGAGAATTGGCCACTAGGAAAAAGATAATAATTTCAATTTTTATAACAATAACAATAATTGCTTTTCATTCACTTTGCCCTTCATATGTAGCGGAATCCTACTAAAATTAGCAAGGAAGCCCAAAAAATAAATTTGACTGCTTATGTAAAGTTTCAGATTTACTATATGAACAACTGAAAGACCCATTTATGGTCATATGCTAATGGAAACCCATAAAAAATACATACTGAATAGACTACATCTTGATCTACATAAGTTTTCTTTGCATGCTGTCTGGCTTACAAAATCAACCTCTGCCCAACCAGCCAATCAAAAACCATCTTCCTTATGTACTCCTGTGAAACAAAATCGAAAAGTGACCCAGCAGTGAGCGAGCTACACAAAAATAATATATGGAGGACATTATAATAGGCTAATAGAGAAAACAAATTAATCTTACATTTTATAACAACAACAATTTGCTTACATTCACTTTGAGCTTCTTATGTAGCACAATCCTACTTAAAGTAGCAAGGACACCCCGAAAATAAACTAGGCTGCTTATGTAAAGTTTCAGAACTACTACATTAACAACTAAAAGGCACATTTATGGTCACATGATTACGTAAATCAATAAACAGAACACATAACAAATACAATAGATAAAGTGAAGTAAATCACATTAAATCTTATTGTCATTCTGTAGATATAGTTAGTATTCCCAAATATAAGAATTCCTCAGATAATATCTCTCTATTAACTTTCCACCCATTTGACGAATCACCACAAAACTTTCCAGACCTAATGCATTTTCTCCATTTTGATATGATGTAAAGTTTTGTTGTAAGTCATTCAGGGGGTGCATACATAAAAGGGGGTCCAGAAATACGTTTTTCCACCAATGCATTTTCCATAGACTATTGTATTTGATGTAACGCAAAAATGGCTGAATGGATTTACATTAAATTTGGCAGGATTATACATTATGGTGCAGAGATTTTGCTTTTTGGGTACTGTAGTTGAGTAAGTGTAGTGTCTTTCGATATCCAAAGTGCTAGGACCCTTGTGGTTCTGGGCAGAATTAAATAGGAAGTATGTAGTCTACTGGGTGGAGTTACGGTGTGGCTATAAAAGCAATAATGTAATGTGTGTGGTGCGTGGTTGTATGTTGGAGAATAAAGAAACCTGTGGCAGAGCTCCAATGGTGGCATAATAATTTGCATGTTGCCAGGCTGGGGAGGACACTACAATAGTCAACCTGTCCGGGTTATGAGCCCCAAAAAAACAAGGCTGCTCCTCCTGAGAGTTTGCAAAGACACAGCAAACTACTTGTGCATGCCACGTGCGTCCTGAATCTTTGCATAGCAGTCTGCGGGTGGTGCATGTGGAGACAAAGTACCGCTCCAGTCAATACACAGCCATCCAAGAAGTTGAAGGCTTTGCAGAGGAGCATGTTTAAAAGCCAGACAGAATCCTTTCGTAGGGCTGAAAGAAGAAATACTGTGCTGCGCCATAACACAGAGCCAACATCCATATGAAGCAAACACTAAAGGCAGTGACAACCAGCTATGAACACAGAAACCTCACACTACCTTGAATCATTTGTGGCACCTGAAAATCGAGCACAAGGGTTGTATTTGCAGAAGCTGCAGGTGCTGCAGGATACTCCAAAAGGTTTCAGAACAGCACATGCTCTTAATTGTGGCAGAAGACGGCACAAAATGCATTGCAGCCATCTTCTTGAAGTCACCACTGCCTTTCGACATGTCTAAGAAACAGAAAATTGGTGCCATGTTCGCTCAGTGGACCGACACATTCGATGAGTTTATAGGTACGCTAGAGTAAAAAAAATTAGAAAATCATTAAATATTTGAAAAACTGCTGGCGATGGAGTGAAAGTAGTGATAGAGACTCATAAACTGATGCAAAGTTGTACTGAGAGATGAAAGAAGTTATGGAAGCCAAGTTCAATCAAATGCCGAATGTTGACTATGAAAGGTACATCTTCAACCAAGCACGACAATAGACGACAATGAGTTTGTTGAGAGACTTGATGCACTTATCCAACACTGTAAGTTCTGTGACTTTAGCGATGAAGTAGCCATGCGCCTCAATAATTGATAGTTGTTTTTCAGACTTCTTTAGAAGATGCACAGTGAGCGAGCCACTCAATTAAAAAATTTTTAGTAGTTGCAAGAGCGGAAGAATGAGCCGATCAACAAGATGGTGATATGGAAGCAGGAACAGCATGTAATGAATCAGTATTATGAAAAGCAAGCAGAAGCACAAAACAGATGCACACAGGTCAACATCTCCAAAGAACAAATAGTTGTGCTTTTGATGTGTATGTTTGTTTCCCCATGAAGGTAAATGTCCAGCTATTGGAGAGACATGCGAAGACTATGGGAAAGAAAACCACTTCATAAAGGTCTACAACGCAAAAGAGAAACCCTGTGCATCCCAGGGAGAAGAGAAAATATACACCAGAAGATTCCAGAAGTATTCTCTCCCTGTCCTCTAGTCCAAAAGGCAGCATCAGTTGTGACAGGTAGAAACCAAGCACAGTCATTCATCTTCAAGTTCGTCAAACAAAGGCTCCTCAATGTCATTATCAAGTGCCAGTGAAGAAGACGGATGTGCGCTGGTGATGTTGACTATGAAACGACATGCACATGTAGGATTAACTGCTTGTGAAGAAGATCGAAAGTCAGAGAAGAATCACCAAACAAAGCAGCAAAACACATTTGGATGGTGTCTGAGAATTACATTAAAGGTGAACGGTGGCCCCATAACCTTCATTATAGACAGTGGTTCATCAATTAATATCATACCAGTAGAGAAGTTTAACAACCTATCTCCTGTGCATGCCTTAACCAGACAAGTTTCACAAAACCAGACTTATATTCTTTGGCCACATATTCTCTGATGGGAGAATGACACCTGACCCACATAAAGTGCAGGCATTGTCATCTGCTTGCCACCAACAGGATGTAACCATGCTGTGAAACTTCTTAGGCATGGTCAGTTATTGCTCAAGATACATTTGTGACTTTGCTACATTGAGTGCCCCATTGAGAGATTCAAGAAAGAGAAATGTTCAATTTCTGTAGTTTCCTGAGTGAAACCAACGTTTCAAAGAAATAAAACATGCGATTGAAAGTGAAATGGTCTATTTTGACCCCAAGTTGCATACTGAGATCATAGTGCATGTGAGCCCTGTGGACTGTTGGCACTGCTTGCTGAAAACAATGGCCATCTGAATGCCCAGAGACACATTGTGGCCTATGCTAGCAGAAGACTGTATGAAACAGAATGTACCTATTCACAGCCAGAAAAGGAGAGTCTGGCTGTACTGTGACCAGTGAACATTTTCATGTGTGTCTATATGGGAAACGTTTCACTATTATCACAGACCACCAGGCATTGCTCACTATCTTTGGAAACCCAAAAGTTAAAATACCCCCTTCGCGGAAAGAGAGGTGGGGGTTTCGGCTACCAGAATATTACAATGAAATTGTACAAAAGCTGGGGAAAGACCAAAACCCGCAGAGTACTTGTCCCAAGTACCCCTACCTCACCACAGTTCAACATCCAAAGTGGCTGAGGTCTACATCAACTTCATTGCGAGGTCCAGCACACCAGCAGCTCTTTGAACAGATCATTGCTGCCACCAACGCCAATAGAGACATGCTTATCTACAAACACCTCATTACAACTCATTCTTGGAGGAAAAAAATGTGATCCTTTGCTGACGGTGTTAAATTTCAATAATTCACAAATGTACAAGATAAGCTATCAGTCACTTAAGAGGGTATCGTCTTGAGAGGCTAGAGACTCGCCATACCTGAGAGCCTGAGATAGCAAGTCATTGATCTAGCCCACGAAGGACATTTCGTCATTTTAGCCACCAAAAGAGCCTTAAGAGACCAAGTGTGGTTTCCTTGCATAGATGAACGAGTTAAGAAAGAGCTGAAAGCATGCCATCTTTGTAATTGTTTATCCCCCAAGGTAACGCATCATCCACTGACAATGTCTGACTTTCCTGTGCCTACCTGGGAGAGATATACTGTTGACTTTTTTGGGCCTCTAATTAATGCACTGATTTGCATATGGCCAGGTCTAAACTGGGGTGGCATGGTGAGCAAAAGAATGATGGATTTAACCCAGATGTGGGTCCTGGACTCACTGTGCCACTGGAATCAAGCTATCCTGGCTGAATAGGGGTGAAACTCGGAAACCGGTCCTAGGATGCTTGTTTCTGAACTGTCTGAACTGGGGTGGTGTGGAGTGCAAAAAAACCATGGATTTGGGCACAGATCTCTGTACTGGGGTGAATGTATGACATTGTTCTGCATTCTGTCCATCAAATGTTGTTTTTGCATGTGTCACCCCGAGTGGGATGGGTATGCTCAGACGTGAGTCCCATGCTCTCCACACCACTGGAGTCAAGCTATCCTGGCTGAAGACGGCTGATAGCCAGAAACCGGTCTTAGGATGCTTGATTCCGGTCCAGGAAAGACATGGCTTGGCAGTTTGGGCTGGACTGTTCCCATGAGGCACAGGGTCAAGGCTGATTTGCATATGGCCATGTCTGAACTGGGGAGGTGTGGAGTGTAAAAAACAATGGATTTAGGCCCAGATCTCTGTACTCAGGTGAATGTTTGACATTGTTCTGCATTCTGTCCATCAATTGTTGTTTTTGCATATGTCACCCCGAGTGGGATGGGTATGCTCAGACGTGAGTCTCATGCTCTCCACACCACTGGAGTCAAGCTATCCTGGCTGAAGATGGCTGATAGCCAGAAACCGGTCCTAGGATGCTTGATTCCGGTCCAGGAAAGACATGGCTTGGCAGTTCGGGCTGGACTGTTCCCATGATGCACAGGGTCAAGGCTGATTTGCATATGGCCATGTCTGAACTGGGGTGGTGTGGAGTGCAAAAAAACGATGGATTTAGGCCCAGATCTCTGTACTGGGTTTGACTGTATGACATTGTTCTGCATTCTGTCCATCAATTGTTGTTTTTGCATTTGTCACCCCGAGTGGGATGGGTATGCTCAGACGTGAGTCCCATGCTCTCCACACCACTGGAGTCAAGCAATCCTGGCTGAAGATGGCTGATAGCCAGAAACCGGTCCTAGGATGCTTGATTCCGGTCCAGGAAAGACATGGCTTGGCAGTTCGGGCTGGTCTGTTCCCATGAGACACAGGTTCAAGGCTGATTTGCATATGGCCATGTCTGAACTGGGGTGGTGTTGAGTGCAAAAAAACAAAGGATTTAAGCCCAATTCTCTGTACTGGGGTGAATGTATGACATTGTTCTGCATTCTGTCCATCAATTGTTGTTTTTGCATTTGTCACCGAGTGGGATGGGTATGCTCAGACGTGAGTCCCATGCTCTCCACACCACTGGAGTCAAGCTATCCTGGCTGAGACGGCTGATAGCCAGAAACCGGTCCTAGGATGCTTGATTCCGGTCCAGGAAAGACATGGCTTGGCAGTTCGGGCTGGACTGTTCCCATGAGGCACAGGGTCAAGGCTGATTTGCATATGGCCATGTCTGAACTGGGGTGGTGTGGAGTGAAAAAAACGATGGATTTAGGCCCAGATCTCTGTACTGAGGTGAATGTATGACATTGTTCTGCATTCTGTACATCAATTGTTGTTTTTGCATTTGTTTCTGGTCCAGGGCAGACCTGGCTTGCCATTTCGGGCTGGACTGTTCCTATGAGGCACAGGGTCAAGACTGATTTGCATATTGCCAGGTCTAAACTGGGGTGGCATGGTGAGCAAAAGAATGATGGATTTAACCCAGATCTCTTGACTGGGGGTCAATGTTTTGATTTGTTCTGCATTCCATCCACCAATTATGTGTCTAATTAATGCACATCATCTCATGGTAGGTATTGATGAGTATTCTCATTTTCCTTTGGTGGAAGACCTATCATTGACAACACAGGACAAAGTCATTGAGTGGCTTGACGGCATATTTGCAGCATGGGACATCCTCGCTATTCACAATCTGACAGTGGCCTGCCTTTCAATAGCAAAGAATTCACAAAGCTTCTCGTTCGATTCAATATCAAGCATCAAAAGAGTACACCTCTCTGGCCCCAAGCCAATGATGTTGTTAAACGATTCATGGGCACCCTCAAGAGGGTAATTCAGCGAGCATCTATGGAAGGAATCAAACTAAACCATGCCATGTGTCAAGCCCTTCATGCTTACAGATCCACTTCTCACTACACAACTGGTGAGAGTCCTACCACATTGCAATTTGTGAAAGACATCAGAACAAAGCTACCACAAAGGACAGTGGATCAATGAATGCAGATAAGGTTCATGTCACAGACACTTCTAGAGAGTGCAAGATGAAAACATATGCTGATCGGAGCAGACGCACGCAGGAAACAGTCTTCGATAAAGGAGACTGGGTACTGGTGAAAAAGAAATGGAAAACAGACGCTTCATTTAGTGACGACCCTTTGAGAGTTGTGACGTGCAAAGGACACATCGTGCCAGCACTTGGTCCCTGAAAAAACATCACACAGGACTTGTCACACTTTAAACATTTACCTTAATTTTCATTAGTTCCTGAGATCACGAGCGAGGCAACTCAGCCTCAATGTCAAGATCAAACCTCTGAACCTATGTCATCGGTGCCTGATCAAAGTGCATCTCAACTACCTCACACCACCCGATCTGGAAGACCAGTGCCAGCACCTCGACGACTTATTGAGGAACTGTGATGTTAATGTTGTCTCTGCTTTTTATTTAAGAAAGGAGAGATGTTGTGTCTTGGATAATAGACGCACCAGGACCCTTACGGTTCTGGATGAACTTAAACAGAATTACGTGGTCTGCTTGGAAGTGTTAAGGTGTGGCTATAAAAGCAACAATGTAATGTGTGCAGTGCATGATTGAATATTAGAGAATTAAGAACCCTGTTGTAGAACTCCATGTGTGGCATATTTATTTGCTTGCTCCTCAGCCTGGGAGGATGTTACAGTAGGGTAACCATTTTTTAAGTTATAAGGTAGTTAAACTTAGTGATACCTGTCACAACAGTACTTTCACAGGATTACACACAATTTTGTGAAAGTTCCATGGCATATGGCTGTGAACATATAAAAATATAAATACATTTCCCTACCTATTGCCACTCTAATACATTGGTAAGAGGTAGGGGCCTACTACTTACCTATATCTAAGGCCCTAACACGGAACACAACCAAAGTGTAGTAAAAACACTATGGCTGCCTTTTCATTCTCTAAAAACAACCATTACCCAATTTTGTACTGACTTGACATCACCATGCACCGTGGTATACCAAAAAGTTATCACGGTATACCATGGCCCAAAATATTACTAAGGCCTAGCTGTATTATTGGATTGCGACACCCTTTTGCCACTCATGGTGTCGCATGGGCAATGCAATACTTACGTCAGATTTACATGCATGACCCTGCATTGATTTGTAAATCTAGAGGAACACAAGGCAGCACAGTTAGCTGTTTTGTGTTACTCTAATTCAAATTCAAATTTATTGTTTGATTACTAAAAACATAACAAAATGTTAAAACCATGTGACTCATGAATACATATACATTTTTTTTAAAGAAACAAAAAAGGACCCCTGTTAGTGCAAAAAAAGTGCAATAATCTTGCGATAAAAATGGGTTGCAATTAAAAATTGTCCGAATATGCATTTGTCTTTGACGGATCAGGCTTGTTGAATAACATAACAGTCACAGAATGGTTTTATGAACTACTAAAAGAAGGGACAAATAAATATGACAGATAGTTTTAAAAATGCTGAAAACAGTGTCCAGGTAGGCCTAGCTGAACGGGCCAGCGGCCGCTAGAGTTTTTATTACAAAGAAATGACAAGGCCAACCGGCGGAAGAATTGCTGCCTTCTTTTACCCCAGCATCTTAGCAGCTCTGATGACAAATTTGGTGAACCGAATGTTCAGCTTTGTATTTTCTTGGTTCATAGCTGCTGGTATGGCCTGATGACATGTGCGAGCTCCTAGTTTGTTCCACTCCGCTCGCAATAAAGTCCTTCTGTCATTTAGCAGAGCTGGTCATGTGCAGGCTATGTGCTCCAAGCGTTTGGAGTGGTAGCCGCATTCCCTGCATTCGATATTGAGACTGAGGCGCTGTCATTGTGGCAAATACTTTAAAAAGGGCCACTCTCATAGCCTTAGGGCCATAAACCTTCCAAAAGAGTGAGTATGTGCTTCATAAGTAGGATGACTCAACCCCCCCTTTATAATCGGAGACAACGGCCCATGCATGTTTCCTTCTGGATAATTTTGCCCAGTCGGAGTGGAAAAACCAGAGCTGAATGCTTCGCTTAATTACAGTCTTCAATGCATGTTGTGGTGGCTTTGTTCCCCAAAATGTAGTGACTCCGAGTAGCTGTAGGGAGTGGGCTAAGTGGTGCTGATATTTTGGGCTAAATGCGCTAGTCGATATTTCATTCCAGAGTTTGGGCTCAAGACTGCCCTCCTGGAAGTTGTACAGTCTATTGCAGAACTTATTAAAAGCACCAGCCGCTACACCATTGTGATCTAGCAGGCCGAGTTCTAATCTGACTTGTGCCGGAGATGAAGACCTCGGCAGGCGCCATGCTCGCTTAAAGATTCTGGTGGTTGATTTATTTAATGATTTATTTAATAAGATGTTTGTTGAGCCCATCATAATCTCGTGTCCGTATGATAAGGAATTGGTGATCTTGGCCTTCATCACCTTGAGCGGAGGAGTTAGGCTTGGCCCTAGTAGATGTTTTGAAAGTTTTGCCAACTCAAGTCAAGCGACAGTGATTTAGCCTTGACAGTATCTTTATGTTTGGTGAAGGAACCTCTGGAGTCAAGGAAAATTCCCAAACTTTTATAGTGTGGCACCGTATGGATGCTTTTATTATTGAAAAACCACCTGATTTTCCACTGCTTCTGTTTGCTGAAATGAATTATTTTTGTTTTTGACAGATTCAATTCAAGAGCATTGTCAAGTGTGTAGGGATGGAGTTCGTCAAGAAGTCTCTGCAGGCCTACCTTTGTGTGGCTCAGTAACACAAGGTATTCAGCGAATAACAGATTGCTGATGCGGGTTCCGTCCAGTTGAGGTGGATGGGAGTTAAACTTGTCAAGTATTAGGGATAGGTCTGAGATAAACAGGTTAAAAATAAGGGGCACCGGGGGGCGTGGCTTCGAGGGCGAAGATGGCGGACGCGGCTCTGTAGAGCTCCTGCCAGCCCGTTCCTTATCCGCTAATTTATCCTGGCCTTACCTCCTCTTCCCCCGTCTCAGCTAGTGTGGGAGTTTGCTGGAGTCCTGAGGATCCCGGTGGTGTGCTTCTTTGAGCTCCAGGCGCCCGCTGGCGCGACCATCGAGGGCCGTCCATTCTGGGCCTACTTGCCGCGTGGCGAGCCGGGGCCTCGATTTTCCATTCGCCCGCTGGTGGCCGGCGGGGCAGCAGCCATCTTTGCGCGGCCTATTGGGGCGGAGTCACCGGTGTCGAAGCTAGGGGCTCGTGACCGTGCCCTGCAAGGAGAAGGTTCCAGCGCACCAGTGAAGGGGACCCGCGGCGTATCCTGATTGCCCTGTCTTGCCTCTAGCGGGGCTGTGGCGTGCCCGGGACGGAGGTTCCGGTGTGGGGCCCAGGCTTGGTGGCCCCAGCGCCGCGGAGGCGGGGAGAGACTTCCATTACTCCGGGGTCTACATTCCTTCCCGGCGACGCGGAACGGCCCGCATCTGAGTCCGTCCCTCCGGCTGCCTGCTTCAGCGAGGTGCCCTGCGGCGGAGCCCTTCCTCCGGCCCAACTCATCGGCGGCCATGACGCGGGGCAGAGGCGGCCTCACTGCGACCACGAAGGGGCCCATCGACAAATTCACTGGCCCGGGGAATGGTGCTGGAGCGGCCGGGGGGAGTCAACCGGCAGGCCCGGACAATGCAACGCTACTCACGGCCATCACACAATCCAGAGACATGTTGGACGCGAAGATCGGAGCGGTGGGCGCCGATGTAATGTTGCTGCGCCAGGATCTCCGCAATGCGGTGGCCCGCATCACAGAGGCTGAAACCCGGGTCACGACGGTGGAGGGTGATGTCGATGCTCTGAAGAAGAGGGTCGCCGATCTGGAACAGACGCAGCGGGGCCTGGCGCTCCGGGTGGAGGACGCAGAAGGACGGGCGCGGCGCAATAACCTCCGCTTTGTGGGCTTTCCGGAGGACTGCGAAAAGGGGCCCATGGACGTCTTCCTCTCCCGGTGGCTGGAGAGTTGGTTGCCTCCGGACGTTTTATCGAGCTGTTTCGTGGTGGAACGTGCCCATCGGGCCCTGATACAGAAGCCCCCGACTGGAGAGAGGCCTCGCCCGATCATAGCCCGGATCCTGAACTATCACGACAGGGATGTCATCCTTCGGGAGGCGAGGCTCAAGGACACTCTACTGTTCGACAACAGCAAAATCATGATTTTCCCTGACTATACTAAGTTGGTCCAACAGCAGCGACACTCCTTTTTGGCGGCCAAGGCCAAGCTCCGGGGTCTGAAACTTCAGTACTCCCTGTTGTATCCGGCCCGCCTTCGGGTCATCTTCAACTCGAAGACACACTTCTTCGATACCCCGGAGGCCGTCTTTGCTTGGACCGATGAGGCGGTCCGGCTTCGCCCTCATGTTCAGCCGGGGCTCCACTCCGGCGCCTCCCGTAGCTCTTCCCAGGAGCGGGGCGACCAGCGTGCCAACGGGAAGCGGCACCGCAGGTCCCGGTCGAGGCGGCGATCCTTGTCTCGAGACCCTCTCTTGGGCGACACGCAGCCTGAGACAGATCAATCCGGCGGGGGGTCGTGATTCCCCATGGCTGACACTTGATTTCTGCCTTTCGCTTGGGGCCACCTGCTGTGACGGCGGATTGCAGCTCAGCGGCCCAGGCCGGGTCTGGTGCAGTATTGCTTGGCCATTACGGGCCTCATTGGGACTCTGGTGGACAATTGCACTGTATTTGTACTGTTATTGCTGATGCTGACTTGGGGGGGGGGGGGCATGTTTCGTGGGCTGCCTCCTGCTGTTGGGGTTGGGGAGGTTCTTGTTTTGGGGTGTGTGCTTGGTTAGTCCTTAGGGGTTGAGTGGGATCCATTGGCATACCTACCTTTCGGTGCTTCGTTTGGCACCTAAACTACCGTATGCCGCGACAGGTACTTCATTGTTTTTTGAGGTATTGGGGTGGGGGTGGGGGGTCCGGGATGGCTTGTTGGGGTGTTGGGGGGACTGGTGGTGTGGGGGGTAAGGGTAGTGGGGTACTGTTTCTTGGGGTGCACGTGATCTCTCTGGATACTGCTGCTAAGTGGATTGGGACCAGGGCCCCGGGCCGGGGTCAGTGGGGTTTGTTGTGTCGGGATGATGGCTGATGCAACTCGATTGGCGCCTCCTGGCGCCACTATGCATATTCTTAGCTGGAATGTCCGGGGTCTCTTGGATAAGATCAAGCGGGGGGCGGTCCTGCGTTGGGCCAAAAGAGATCTTGTGGATGTGCTCATGCTCCAGGAAACACACATGCTTGGCACGAAGGCCCTCAGTCTCCAGCGTTTTGGTTTTCACCAGGTATTCCATGCTGGGTTTGCCAGGGGTTCTAGAGGGGTGGCTATCCTTGTTCATAGGCGCCTGGCGTATACGCACGAGCGCCAGTGGCTTGACCCTCAGGGGCGCTTTGTATTCATCCAAGGGAGAGTGGGTGTGGAACCGGTGGTGTTTGGGTGTGTGTATGCTCCCCCCCCTCTGCAATGGGCATTAGCCGAACGTATACTCGCTCTATGGGCTGACCTCCCTGATTCCTTGGCGGTGATTGGCGGCGATTGGAATGATGTTGTGAACGTGGCTATGGACCGGCAGCGGAGGCAAGGGGTGGCGCCTGCCCCCCCTCCTACGCGGTTGGGCGCTATGTTGGATGCGCTAGGCTGGACTGATGTCTGGAGGCATTTGCATGCGGAGCGCCGCGAGTACACGTACGTCTCAGCGGTTCATGGCTCCCTCTCGCGCCTAGACTACATCTTCGTTCCACGGGCCTACCTTGCAAGGGTGAAGGGGGCAGTTATACGGCCTCGCGGGCTCTCCGACCATTCCCCGGTCGCAGTCCGGATAGACCTGCATAAACTGCGCCAACCCTTCCGCTGGCGGATGTCCACGTGGCATCTGCAGCGGCCTGACTACTCCCAGCATATTCGCGGCGCTATCGCCCAGTACTGGCAAGATAACCTGGGTGTGGGGGTGGATGCGGTGGCAGTCTGGGAGGCCATGAAACCCACTCTGCGAGGTGTCGACCTGGCTTGGTGCACATCGGCTCGACGGGCACGGTTGGAGGGTATTGTCGCCGCGGCAGGGCGGGTGGAGGATTTGGAGGCCCGCCACAGAACTCGGGCGGATGACCTCACACTGAGGCAACTCCTGCAGGCGCAACAGACGCACTCCTCGGTCCTACTGAATGAGGCTCGACAGGCGTGGCTGGCCACCCGTAGCCGGGTGTATCAGTGGGGCGACAAGTCTTGTACCATGCTTCACCGGCTGTGTCAACAAACCCTGCAGCCCCTTACGCTCCCTGGCCTGGTGGACGATGCGGGTGTTGCCATCACGGACCCGGCTGCGCTGGCTGTCAGCTTTGCGCATTACTATAGGTGTCAGTACGCCTCCCGGGAGGCGGTCGCTCCCGCTGCCATCGCTGAATATCTTGCCTCGGTCCCCCCGGCTACAGTGTCTGATGAGGTGCGTGATGCTCTTGACCTCCCCCTGACGGCAGAGGAGCTTGGAGATGCGCTGGGTCAATTGAATGCGGGCAAAGCCCCTGGACCGAGCGGCTTCCCCAGTGAGTTTTATAGAAAGTTCCACCTGCAGCTCGGGCCGCATTACTTGCGTGCGTTGGAGATGGCGCGTGGGCAGGGCCGCCTCCCACCGGATTGGCGACATGCCGAGATCGTTGTGTTCCAGAAGCCGGGGAGGCCCCCGGACCGGCACGACTCCTACCGCCCCATCTCTCTTATTAATTTTGAGGCCAAGCTCTTGGCCAAAGCACTCGCGAACCGCTTGCTTCCCCACATCACCGCCCTTGTCCATCCTGATCAGGCCGGCTTTATGCCGCACCGGGCGACTCGGCACAACATACGGCGGGCGCAGGCGGCGGTTGACGCTATTGGGGTGTCGGAGGACCAGGCTGCGTTATTGCTGGCCGACATTGACAGCGCTTTCGACTCAGTCAGCTGGACCTTCCTGTTCACGCTTCTGCCACTGCTGAACTTAGGCCCGGTCTTTGTCTCCTACATCCGCCTGCTTTACACGGAGGTTACAGCCTCGGTGCGGATCTCGGGGGCGACCTCGGCGCGCTTCCCGGTAACTCGGGGCACGCGGCAGGGTTGTCCACTCTCTCCCTACCTGTTCGCGCTGGCCATGGAACCGCTGGCTGCCAGGGTCCGCGCTGATGCGCTGTATCGAGGCTTCATCTGGAGTGCGACCCTCACAGACCGCATTGCTCTTTACGCGGATGACGTGCTGTTCTTTATGACCGACCTTCGGATTACGGGCCCCCGGGTCCTGGAGCTAATGCAGGGCTTCGGCCAGGTGTCGGGCCTCTATCTTAACCCGCGCAAATCGACTCTATGGGTGTTGGGTGGTGGTGCAGAGGACCTTCCATGGGCAGCGTCCCTTCGGATGGCGGTGGCAGGTGTAAAATACTTGGGGGTCTTCCTCTCCGCCTCGCCTACGGAGGCATGGGGCCGGAACATCCAGCCGGTCTGGGACCGGGTCCAGTTGGACATCAAAACATGGACTCGTATGCCCCTTAACATCTATGGCCGGTCGGCCATTTTCAAAATGGTGGCTCTGCCCCGCCTTCTCTACCAGCTGCAGAATCACCCCTATCCGATTGACCCGCAGTGGTTCCGCAGTGTCGACTCGGTGCTGGGAAGGTTCTTGTGGGCGGGGGGTGCCTCTCGGGTGGCGCTCCGGACGTGCTTCCTCTCTACCTACTGTGGTGGCCTGGCTACCGCGGACATGCTGTCCTACTATCAGGCCTCCCATCTCCTGGTGCTTAATGACGGTGGTATGGGGACCGTGGCGATCCGGCCTACGCCCTGGAACACCTTTTGATGGGTGATGCCTCCATTCACACTCTGCTTTATTCGGCCAGGAAGAGGCGAGCGCTCCCGCGTGTTACCCAGCTAGTGTTTGCCGTTTGGCGGAGGGCCCTTCACCGTACGGGGTGGTGGGGTAGACTGACGGCGGAGACCCTGCTGTGGCGCAATGGCCTGCTACCGGTGCTGGCGTCGCTGCAGGGCTTTGATGGGTGGGACGCAATCGGGGTTTCGTCCTTAGGGCATGTCCTCTCCGGCACCACTCTTAAATCCTTTCAGGAGCTTAGCACCGAATTCAGCATGCCCAGGTCCCAGTTCTTCCGCTACCTCCAATTCCGACATGCCCTTGCTCCTAGCCTGGTGGGGCTGGAGCAGCTCCCGGACTTCAGTCCCATAGAAGCGAAGCTGTTTATGGGCGACCTGGGTGCCAAAAAAGTCTCCCAGATCTACCGCTCCCTAGTCACACACTGCTCCCCCTCGCTCTCGGCACTGAAGGCCCAGTGGGAGGCCGATGTTGGCCCATTGGACGAGGATGATTGGCGCGAAGCACTGGAATCCCCTAGGGGGACTGCCATTGCGGTACGCCTCCGCTTTATTCAATTCAAATATCTGCATCGTGCGTACTTTACGAGGGAGCGACTGTGGCAGGCGGGCCTGATTGCAAACCCTGAATGTCTGCGGTGTGGTTCGGAGAGAGGCACCCTTTTTCATACTGTGTGGTCTTGTGCGCGGCTGACTCGGTTTTGGGCCGGGGTTTGGGATTGCTTGTCTGAGGTGCTGGGATGGGAACTGCCCCGTACGCCTCGGCTGGGCCTTCTGCATGTGCTGGAAAATATTGGGGGCAACATCTACAAGCGCCACCTGCTGCTGCTGGGACTGGTGGTGGCAAAGAGGGACCTGGCGCAGGCCTGGAAAAGTGAGCGCGCCCCTCCTCTTGGAGCCTGGAAGGCGGGCCTGGATTTCGTTATGGGGTTGGAGCAGCCTGTTTTCGAGGCTCGGGGTTGCCCCCGCAAACATTTTAAAATTTGGAAAAGGTGGGCGGACTATAGGGGCCTCCCCCTCGATCCCCCTGTGGACATGGATGATGCATTGCCTCACGACGTGGACCCTACGCCTTAGGCCGGTGGCCGGCCCTATCTATGTACATCTTTTGTCCTGGTCGTTTAATGATCACGTGCACGGGGTTAGGGAGGGATAAGGGGTGGGTTGTGGCTGGAAGTTGGGGGTCGTTCTGGGGGGTGGTGGATGGCAGTATGTTCCCTTTCTTTTTTGATAGAAATTTCTTCATATGAGAGGTTTGATGCTATGCCTTGCTTTTGCTTTTGTTGTGATTATTGATGACAGTCCCCTCCTGACTGTGGAGGGCTGCGCCTGCATTTGCTTGAACCTCTAATAAAACTGGTTTTGAAAAAAAAAAAATAAGGGGCACCAAGACGCAGCCTTGTTTAACACCGCTTATTGTTTGGATCTTTTTTTAAACTTGGGACCCTTCGCTCAACTTTATCCTTATCCGGGTCTGTGTGTGGAGTTGGATTATGGCTTGTAAGAGGGCGGGGGTATACCCCAGCGGTCTAATTTTTGCCATAGGCGGCCGCGTGGCACCCGATCAAAAGCCGCCTTGAAGTCGATGAAGCAGCAGTATAGTTGTATACGACGAATGTCTGCCTTCTCCATCAAAACAGTTAATGTTAATAGGTTGCTGGTTGTGCCTGAATTAGCTACAAAGCTGGTCTGGTTGAAGGAGAGACGCTGTGTTGATTCAGCCCAGGTTGACAGTTGTTCTAGTAAAATGCTGGCGTAGTATTTGGATTCGATATCAAGAAGGGCTATCATTCTGTAATTTTTTGGGTCATCTCTTTGACCACTTTTGTGGATGGGATGAATAATGCCACCTTTCCAGGAATCGGGGATGTGGTCACTGACCCTGCAATGTAAAAACAGTGGTGCAAGGAGACCTGACTGCAACGTTTCGTCTGAGTTGAACAAGCCCTGAGGTAGTGTTACTCTGCACACCATAATCTACATAGCTGCAAAATTTCACATTCATCCATATGCCACGCCACTGTAGTCAATCCACTATATGCTATTCCACTCTACATCAGTCCAATCTACGCCTCCCCACTGTACGATACTCCACGATACACCACTTAAATCTACGCTTCTCCACTATACGAGACTCCACTCTATGCCACTCCACTCTACGCTATTACACTTTACGCAATGGCCCTGTACCTCAATCCAAACTACGTAACTCCACTGTACACCACTCCACTGGATGCTAATCCACTATACGCTATTCCATCCTACACCATTCTACCGTACGCCACTCAGATCTACTCTTTTCCACTGTATGCTGTAGTGAGTTCTGAGCGTTGTTGCGCACATTGCTATGTTAGCATAAGCTTATTAGAGGTTTAAAAACCATTTTACCTTTTTGCTGCTTTTGCACATGACACTGCATATAGCTGTTGTTGTAAGTTAGGGTGCGTGAAATGCTTCACATGAGAATGGCTTGTTTTTGGCATCCCTAGACTTGCATCGCGACTCTAGTTTGCACATTGAGTGCTAAAAGCCTCCAAGGTTATCATAACAAGGTAGCTGTTGTTGGGGCTGACCGGCTCACGTTTTAGCCATAACATACATGCAACTGCAGCCAACGTGATTCTGGCGCCTTTAATATTGCACTGTAAGCATGATTTCATGGAACTTGGAAGAATCCAGTTTTTCCAGAGAGACCAAGAGCTTTTGCTGATCGTGATGTGATACACTCCTGCTGATCTTGGAGGCATGGGGTCCCCCACACAAGCCTAAGAGACCTTCTATATTTTATAAAACATAGTTCCTAGCTAGGAAGGGTGTTACACTAGGCACTTTAAGACCTGTTTTCACCATCATTGTAATATGATTTCTCCTTTTGTGTTTTATGGGATTGTAACAATGCTGATCATATTACTTCTAATAATATGTCTGCTTATGTTAGCAAAGATACTGCATCTTAGAGCACGTCATTAAAATAAATATTTTAACTTTTCCCATGTCTCTTTTTACTCCTGTTGTGGACTGGTATGAGAGTATAACGAAAGAGTGTTCTTGCTTCCCACCATTCCTGAGTATAACGTAAGTTGCATGTTCTGGGTTGTCTAATCATTGGTTCCTTTGCTATAGGACGAAGAGCTAATGTGACACTGATGCTAGCTGGTTAGGGTTTCTAGGTACTGAGGGGAGTTTTTTGGTCCACCACAATTCACTGAGGTCCTGGGTCTCTGTGCACAGTTCTGTGTAGGAGCAGAATCCCTGCAACAATGCCACTTCACTCTACAACATTCCACTGTATGCCACGCCACTGTACACTACTCCACTCTACTTCACTCCAGTGTATGGGATTTCACTCTACACCACTTCATTATACGCTACTATATTGGACCCCACTCCAATGTGTGCCACTCCACTGTATGCGAAAACACTCTAACCCACACCACTCCGGTGTATGGCACTCAACTGAACGCCACTTTATTCTAAGCTGTTTGACTGGACCTCACTCCAATGTATGCCATTCCACTGTATGCTATTACACTGTATCCCACACTACTGCATGCCACTCCGGTCTATACCACACCATTATATGCCACTCCTCTGTACGCTACTCCACTATACACTATTACATTCTAAGCCACTCCACTGTAAAACACTCCGCTCTAGGCCACTTCACTGTACGCTATTACACTGTACACAACTCCACGCCATGGCAGTGCACTCTATGATATTAGACTGCATGCAACTCCACTGCACTGTCATATGTCCAGTGTAGGCCCATTGTCGTTTTCTTTGTGTTAGCATGAGCACGTTGCAGACTGCCCTCTGCTATGCACACATTACTTTACAAACATATTTTGCTTTGTGCCACACTGTAGTTTCACGCATCCCATGCTGTTGTTTTTGAGTTCTGTTCTTTTTTGGGTATTTTGCTTTGTGCCACACTGTCCTTTCAAACATCCCATGCTGTTGTTTTTGTGTTCTGTTCTTTCCAGGGATTTGGTCTGAACATGTAGACATGATTGAACAAGGCCCCTTGTTATTCTGTTCTGGTCAGGCCCTTTTACCTAGACAAAAACACAAATGCAGCTGTTGTTTGGGAACACATACTTTTGTCATATAGGTATGCATGAATAGGAAACATACACTTGGAGAGGGACCTTTCCAGGGAAAAGATCGTAAAAGCACCTGAGATGTAGAACTTTCATCTGTGTATGATAAGGTACGGGGTCTGCTGCTAACACCCAGAGATCTTCTGTTATATAATCATTTAGCTTCAGTAGACGGGGAGGGAGGTTAGGATAACCTGTCCTATATAATGACAGCTCTGTTTATGATTTATGAACTACTTGCTATGTTGACCGCATTTGTGTTAGGCATTTTCTTACTTATTGTGGCACGTATACTGCATTCTAGAGCACAATAGTTAAAATAAACATTTTAAACTCTCCTTGTGTCTCTGTCACATCTTATTATGGACTAGTACAAGTGTGAGACTGAAAGGGTGTGTCCTGCAACCACAATTCCTGAGATGGTCGGGATTGTTGTGTTCATCTGTGAGTGAGTAGGAGGGGAAGTGAGAAACTATAGCTAGTTTGTCCCGTACTCTTGGACACTCAGGTGGTGGATGACTCAGTCCCTGCTTACTAAAGTTCCGTGATCCCAAGCATAGTTCTGCGACTCCGCTGAATCTCTGCAACAGTAGACGTCTTCAGTGGGATGTATGATGTTACAACGCATACTTTTACAACGCCTACCTTTACAACGCGGTTTTTACCACGCATACCATTACAACGCATAATGCTTTTAGGCGCTGGATAGTGAATAGTTTAATTTACTATTCCAACTCCAGTCCCCGTGGATAGTAGGGAAGGTTATTGGATAGTAAATTAACCTATTCCCTATCCTAGAGCGCCCCCCAGAGCCATGCGTTGTCATAGTTTGCGTGGTAAAAGTTGCGTTGTAATGGTAGGTCGTTGTAAAAGTTTCGTTGAAAAGGTTGTATACCTCTTCAGTGTACACCACTCCACTGTGTGCCTCTCCTCTATATGCTACTCCTGTATATGCTGTTCCACTCTTCGACATTGCACTGTATGCCACTCCACTCTATGCTCTTCCACTGTATCCCCTCCATTGCATGCTACTCCAATCTATGCCACTCTAGTGTATGCCACTCCACTCTACCTCACTCCATACTATGATATTCCATTGCACGCCACAACACTGTATGCCACTCCCCTGTATGCTATCCCACTCTACTCCATTCCAGTGTAAGTCACACCAGTCTACACCACTTCACTCTATGCCACTATACTGTAAGCTACTGCACTATACGCTATTCCAGTCTACACCACTCAACTGTACACCACTCCACTATTCACTATTCCACCTTATGCCGCACCACTATACGCAACTTCACTCTACTCTATTCCAGTGTACCCCACTCCATTCTACGCTATCTAATGGACTGCATTTCACTATATGCTATTTCACTCTACCACACTCCACTGTACACTACTCCAGTCTGTGCCACTTTATTGTACGACACTCCACTCTAATCTATTCTACTCTACTCCACTCCATGCTGTTCTATTTTACACACCTCCACTGTACTCCCTCTGTGCTATTCAATTGTACACCACTCCATTCTACGTTATTACACTGTATGCAACTTCAATCTTTGCCCCACTAATATATGGTGTTTCACTCTATCCCACTCAATTGTATGATATTTCACTCTACCACACCCCACAATACACCACTCCGGTCAAATCCACTTCATTTTATGCCACTCCACTGTATGCAACTACACTGTATGCTATTACACTGTACGCCACTCAACTGTACACCACTCCAGTCTATGCTACTCCACTCTGCACTATTCTACTTTATGCCACTCCACTGTACACCACTCCAGTGTGCTCTCCTCCTCTCTATATAAATCTACTCTACAAAACTCTACTACACTCTATACCACTCTACTAGCCTTTACTCCACTCTATCCCCTACACTGCCCTGCCCACAATTGCACTCAACTCTGTCGGTACGCTCTATTGTACAACACTCTACTTTCCTCTATGACAGTTTCCAAATACTGTATGACACAGCACTCCACTCTATTGTATGAGGTGCCACTCCAGTTTATAACAGTTTCCTCGACTCTACGCAATGCCACTTCAATGTATGACACCCCACTCTACACTAATCCTCTGTTCTCTACTCCACTCTACATCAGTCCACTCTACACAATTCCAATCTATGTTATTCTACTCTATTCCACCCCACTCTTCTACACTCCACTGTACAGTATTCCACTGTATGCTACTCCTCTTTACGGTAATCTACTCTGTCACTACAGTGCATGGCAGTCCGCTATACACCACTCCATTGTATGGCACTCTCCTCCACAATATATAACTGTGCTCTATAAAAGTCTGCCACAATTCATGGCACTCTATGACAACCTACTCCGCTACATCCCTGAACACTGCACTGTCCAACTCTATATTCCACTCTATGTCTGTGCACTTCAATGTACAACACTCTATTCCGCTATACAACACTTTTCTATATGACACAGCCCTCCACTCTCCTGTACAAGACCCCACTCAAATAACTGTCTACTACCTGCGCCATGCCAGTACACTCCCCTCCATGCAACTCTACTCTATGACATACAATACATCTTTTGTTCTTTACTCCACACTACATTGCACCATTCCAATCAACTCTACTCTACTGTACAAGACTTTACCTCACTCTACTCCACTGTTAGAAATGGGATTTCTGGTTGGCTAGGGTTTGTGCCTAGGCCAGGCAGAAACCACCACTCTAGTCAGGGCGATGGAGTTACACACGGAAGATAACCCCTGCTCACCCCCTTGGTAGCTTGGCATGAGCAGTCAGTTTTATCCCAGAGGCAATGTGTAAAGCATTTGTGCAACACACTCACACAGCAGCGACACACTAGGCACACCACAAAACAAACTCCACACAAGGTTTTATACAAAATAGCCTTTGTATTACTCCTAAAACACATTAGAATGCAATCACATATATACACTGCGCCACCTGGCACTAGGTATTACTTTACAGGGGATTATATACATGACAGGGCCAATCGGACCGCTGTCATTATCATCATATTAGGCTGACAAGAACTTACTGGTGAGAATACACTTAGCACCAATACATTAGGCATACGTAGTAATCATCAGTGCACCCTAGTAGTGTGCACATATTTGTAATCCTCACTAGCAATGAAATAAAACCTCACCTAAAAACATCAGTTGCGCAGTGTAACCCATTACATCACTCCAGAAGGGGGCCAGGGAAAACCCTGGTCACCTGTACACAGTAGGGAATGTTTGTGCCCACACCAGGCAACTGCCTCAACTAATAGGCACCTGGACCGTAACCAGGTCTCCCCTCTGTCCCCTATGAGGTCACACAACAAGTACCCAAATACTAGGGTACCAATGCAGCCACCCGGTGCAGGAGTCCAACACACACCTTCCTTACGGCTGACAAAGAATGTCCCTGGCGCCCAGTATCACAAGTAAGGGGTGGGGTGCTGCTCACCCTAGCTCCTTCTCTTGAGACTGCCCCGGGTGTTATAGTTAGGCTCAGCCGGGCCTGGACCTCCATAGAGGTTTTCCTTGCGTCTGGTCAACAGCACAAGAAACGGTGCCCCCCTCTCTATAAACTAGGGAGACAATTTCCACTGCCTCCCTTTAGTGGCCCACGCTACTTGAAGAACACACGTCATGGCAAGGATTCCACCCCTGCCTCCTCCCTGGCACTGGTACTATTTTGCGGTTAGGAGCACCCGCCCACAAGCAAGTTACCGCCTCTGCCTGGCTTCCTGGGAGTTCCAGCCAATTTCTCCCGCTCTCCTGCTGGTCCGGCCCACAACTAGGAAATTTCTGCCTGACTTCCCCTCTCGTGACGGCTGCTCTTGCAGTGTTCCCTGTCTGAGCCCACTTCTCGGGCTTGGAAGGTAAAATTTAAAAGCACCCTCCCCGCTCAAACCAGGCTCAGGCAGCATGCAGAGCTCCCCCTTCCTCACAGGAGCCCCGACCACGACCAGGCGTCTTTCGCCTGCCTTACGGTTTCGTCCTCTCTTGGCCACAGCAATGCAGCCCAACACACGCTGCCCGGCGACACACTGCTCGGGAGTGCAAAAACAAACAAAGTGCTTCCCGAGCTTGACGGCAGGTTGAGCCCACACCAGGAGTTCAGGCCAAATAACCTCAGCGTACACCCAGCCCAGTTCCAGGACCTGAATTCCAAGGAAAATAAAAGCGCTTGAGTCTGCCTAAGCCAGGAGCACAGCAGCACTCCTGGAAGAGTGCTGAGGATGCCAGCAGGGTGCATCTAGGCAGGCCAGCACAAGGGACCTCAGTACAGGGGGAGCAGTCCTGCCCTCAGCCCCCACCCAGAAAAGTCCAGTCCCATGGCGGTTCCTCCTGGCAGTCCAACAGCCTGCCGGCCACAAGACCCCCACAGTGGCGTCTTCAGTTCCAAGTAAGCACAAGAAGGAGGTCACAGCCCCAATACTTATACCACAAATGTCTGTGTTGTTAGGGCACTTCTCCCGGTCGAAACCAGTTCTGGGGGGCACTCCAACATTTGTATATAGTGCACAACAGTCCCCATTGACAGAGTAGGTCCTGGCCCCAGACACACCACAGGGGGGCTCCCAGACACACCAAAGGGGGCGGAGCAAGCCTTGTATTAGGCAGGCACAGACCTATTCAGGATCAGGGAATACTCCTCCCACTACTCCAAATTAGAAGAATTGGAATGCTCATTCCCACGACCAATTTTTGCCGAAGCATAGGCCAACAAATTGTGCGGGCAGATGTAATGATTGAAAAACCCAAACACGACCTGCTCTCGATATGGGGCAGGAAACAGATAAAAGGTCACCACAGATGTGGTAATTGTGTATCGTGTGAGACAACAATTGAGGGCAGTGAATTCACCCACAGGAATATCAGATGGAGAAATGAAGGGTTCAGCAACTGTAAAACCAAGAATGTGGTTTACGCAATTACCTGTAGCTGTGAGAAATTGTATATTGGTAAAACGAACCAGCAAATCAACACTCGCATCACACAACATAGATCAGGCGTTAAAAATAAAGTTGTGTCTGCACCGATGGTTCAACACTTTATTGAACAAGGTCACTCTGAGATGGACTTCAAATGGACAGTCCTGTACACAATAGGGCATATGAAAAGAGTTCAGGATGTGGATGATGTCTTATTCAGAAAAGAAGCCTATTTGATATTACGATTTAATAGCCTGCAAACTGGGTTGAACTCCATGTCCGAAATCTCTCGACTGTAGAAGCTATGTAAAGCGCTAAATAAAAAGTCGAATTAACCCCCACTAAAGTTACTTGATATGGACTACATATCCCAGAATTCTAAGAAGCCTGTGATACGTTGAAATATCCACGCCCCCCTCCAAACATGGCGCACTGATGGCTAGCCACTGCAAGCAATGTCTGCAGATTGACCAGAGGTTACCGGGTAGGTCCACACCTTCAACCGTCAGCTTAGTTATAGCTTTATTTTTAAGCAGCGTGTAATCAAACGTGTGTCATTTTATTAGAAACGGACCGCGTTTTCAAGCACCCAGCTGACTCCCGCTGCAAACTTCAAGAACTAACGCTCCTGAAGCGGACCGTGTAAATAAACAACAAGCGGACCCCGCCACAACCGAGAATTTAAGCTATCAAGCTCGAAGCACAGGTACTTTTTTAAGCCTCTCGGGCCATATGATTAGATATGAATTGAGACAATGAGGGACAGTCACTTACCTTTCTCTCCCTCTGGGCAGGAATACGGGACCCGCGGGGCGGTCACAAACAAAAGGTGAACACTTCCATTGAATTCGAAAGAATACCTGAATAAGGTAGGACTGAGGCGTGTGTTTTTTGACATCAGGAACCAGGCTTAATATTGAAACAGACAATTGAACCCATTCCATTGGTCTCCCCCTCTTTTGGACACTACGACGGGGACCTTCGTAGACAATTTTTGAACCCCACCTGAGGTAATATGAATTTTCATGGTCAGTTGTGTCCCCTAACGTAGACCCCACCGGCTCCATGTACGTGCTTCAAGTACATGTATGTTCCCTCCACTGCCAGCTATGAAGACGCAAATACATTTGCGTCCAACGTTAACATGTCCTCTTTCAGATCCACCATGAATGGGTCGGATATTCCGTTCCTAAGTGTGCCTTGCCAACGTCTTTACATGGTGCACTTTTCATGTTTCACTAGCTCTGGCGAGTTAGGCCCTGATTCCTGCCATCGAGCCCTTTCTGCCTTCTGTTTCTGAAAGCTACAGTCTGCTGCTTCCTGACCTCTGCCTTACTCCCTGTGCGGCGAGCGGTGCCTGGCTCGGCCTGCCTGCCTGCCAAGACTGTATTCAGCCTTCAAGTTATCTGCTCCGCTCCTCGAAAATACATTCCTGTCTAGTAGTTTAGGAAAACATCCTTCCCAGCTGCAGAGCAAAGGGCCCGGCCTCACTGTCTCCATGCAAGTAATTCATAGCTCCCGTTACCATGGTAGGCCCATGGCCCCTCGCATCTCATGTAGACACGTAGTCTCATATGCACGCACTAGCAGTCAGTATAGAATAGCCTCTGCCCGAGAGACCTTTCCTTCTAGATAATACAGTTCCTCAAAACACCAGATATTAGATATGATTTGGGATTAGGTTGTTCTGACACCCCAGACTTCTGTCTCCTCATGTAGGGCTAAATGTCAAGTCCCCCTTCACCCTCCAGTACCACGTCAATTACACGTCATGCTGCTGCGCGCGCATCTCTGCCACATATTTCTGCTGACACTGCAGGATTCTTCTATGGATCCACCCACCTGTGATACATTTCAAGTGACGTTGTCTAGCACACACCTTCGAGCACGCCCTCATGCACGCCTTCTGTTACGTACATATGTCTTTATCTCGTTTCTCTCAGCTGTTACGCCTCCTGCATCTATCTCTACTGTAATGCATTGACTATATATATGATGTTCTGTTAATAAATCATTGTACATGTCCATGTCCATTCCCTTCCTGAACCCTTGTGGTGATGGAACATGATACCTGGTTCGAACCAATTCCTTTTTAAGGAATAAAACCCCTTTTAAAACCTCAAATGCCACGGATTCTGTCTCTTATTTTTGACTGAGTTATTCTTATTGAACTTTACCGCATAAATTAAGTATAGGTAATTTAAATTTACCACACACCAACCGGTGACGATTTTTGTAAGGTATGCATTTACCATGTTAATGCAGAAAGTAGAGCTACTTAATGAGGCTATCTAACATCTAAAGGAACTGATGTTACTTTTCCTTTTTATTCATATTTTGCACACCCCCTGCAGGAAAAAAATCATAAAGCCCTGACGAGAACACGCAAAGTAAAATAGCGAGTTCGAAATGCGTCGGCCAAATGGAGACAAGCATCTGATGACAACTAGCAATGAGTTACTCCTTGTGTGACTGAGATTGAGATTTAGTCCTCCAGTCTTTCTAGAATTGCTTTGAATATTTACCATTCTCTCCATCTGATTTCTTCTTTATTTGAGTGCTAATACACTTCTTTTTTAGGAAGATAGTGTGAATAATGAATATTTACGGTGATGCACAAACATTTGTGCAAATGTATATATGAAATGTTCAGATTTATGTTCTGTTGTTGTTTACATTCAATGTCTTTCTGTATATGTTTTTTGAATAAGTGTATGTTAAATGTACATGGTATGTCTTTTTTCGGACAAATGAATCTTTAAAACTAAAAAACTAAAAGTAAAAGGGTATAAAATAAATAATACCAGACAAATTCTGAAATTTTCTCTATTTGTCACTCCAAAGAAGGAGATCACTTTTGTGCATGGTCAGCACTTGCTTTTTTCAAAAATATTATATATGGTCCAGCTGACCTTACGTCCCAGGACCTATCTCCCTGTTTCACAAAAACAAACTTCTAAAGGAGGCATTTCTAAAATAGTGATAATAAATCTGCGCACACCATTACGCAGCATTTATTTTACTATTTCAAACATACGAAACTTGACCACGCTGTTCCTCTCATATCAGGAACTACCACCGAAACACTTATCAGGGAATTCTCAATTAATTTCTATGAGAGGGCAGCCTCACAGCAGTGAGAAACCAAAATGGCTGTTTGTCACTACCAGGACACACCACACAGTTAAGGCACATGTCCTACCTTTTACCTACATTACACCCTGCCCATAGGGCTAGCTAGAGCCTACCTTATGGGGGACTGATATGTAGTAAAAGGTTGTCACAGATGTGGCAACTACTTTATGCGCCACGTCACAGCGGCAGTAAACTGCGCGCGCAGGCCCTGCAATGGCAGAGGCCTGAGCCAGGTTTGGAAGGCTACTTTGGTGGGTTGCACAAACAGCGCTGCAAGCCCACCAGTAGCATTTTATTTACTGGCCCTGGTTATCTGAGATACCACTTTACAAGGGACTGATAGGTAAATGAAATACACCAAACAGGTGTAGACCAATCGTACCACGTTTTACCATGGGGAGCACATGCACTTTACACTGAACAGCAGTGATAAAGTGCCCAGAGTCCTGAAACCACCAACACCATGTCAGAAAAAAGACTAGGAATAATGGAAAAAGTTCAGGGATGACCCTGCAAAAAGGGCCAAGTACAACAGCCACTATACAACAATCCACTCTACACATCTCCACTGCTTCACACACTACTGTACTCAATGCAACTCAAATCTACAACACTCTACTACAGTGTATACAACTCTCCAACATTTTACTCCTCTTTATACCCTTTCACTTCACTGTACAACACTGTACTATAATGTATGCCACTGTACAACACTCTACTCAGCTCTATTATACTCTAGTCCACGATTAACACTGTACGCAACTCTTTGTATGGGCCTGCACCCCACTCTACTCCAATCTACTCTGACATAGTACTCCACTCCACTCCACTACTCCACAGTACATCACTCCACTCTACACCACTCAACACCATTGTTCTCTAAAACACTGTATGCCTGTCCAATGTACCACACTCTACAACACTGTACTGTTTTGTACACCATTCCACTCTACAAAAATCCACTAGACTGTATGCCACTCTACTCTACTGTAGTCAACATCACTTTCCAATACTATACAACACCCCTCTACACTCTACTGTACAACACACTACTCCAATGTATGATACTTTACTCTGCTGCTGGCTACACCCCTCCACTCTACTGCACTCCGTGACTATGACACACCACTCCACTCTATGATACTTTACTGTACTCTACACTACCCCACTTCAATGTACTCTACTCCTCTATACACTTTATCCCACTTACGCCATTGCACTATACTCCGCTCTTCACCACTCTACTGTCTGACACTCCACTCCACTGTACAACTCTGTAGTACACTCAATGCAACTCTACTCCACTTGATGCACATCCACTCTACGCCACTGTACTACACTGTATGAACTCGATGACACGCTACTCAACTTCTCTGTGCGATACACCACTCCACTGTATGACACTGAACACCACTCTATTATACTCTCCTCCACTGTACTCTGACACCCCACTTGACTATGCTCCGCCTTATGACACTCTGCATCACCCTACCCCACTCTAAAACACTCTACTCCACTCTGTGACAGCCTACAACACCCTACTCCACAGTTCAACATGTCATTCCGCTGTATCACTCGCTGCTCCAGTCTATGATACTTGACTCTGCTATATGAGACGCTATACCACTACATTATAAAACACCTTTACTGCACTGTACAATACACTACTTGACTGTTATCTACTCACCACTTGCGACATTGGGCTCTATGATCAGAAGCATGTTTTATTTTTTTAAACCATTGAAATTCAATGAAAAAACAAAGGTTAAGGCTTAGTTATAGTTAGGAAACCTTATTTCCCCTATAAAAGCCAAGTTTAAAGTACACCAAGTTTAAACATTCTAAAGTAATAGCTAGAAATTTCATTTACAAATTTATCCATCACCTTCAATTTATTAGAAGTAGTAAGCCTTGTTACACACTCTTTTCAGCTTGCTAACCAGACAACACTAACTATAACTCCCCACTCTACCATGCACTGTGTTATCACAAATAATGATATCCCACAGTACAACACTACACTGTACAAGAGTTTCTGCCACTCTACTGCACACCGCTACACGTGACAACACTGAACCATATGAACTCCATTAAACTCTACTCTACAACACTCTGCTGCACTCTAGGCCACTCTACAACACTCAACTCAAAGACACTCCACTCCACCACACTCCATTTCATGACACTCCAGTCCAAGGCGCTCCAGTGTACAACACTCAGCTCTACTGTTCGACAGACCACTACACTGTACAACTTGCTGCTCCACTCTGCGATACTCCACTCTACAATTCGAGACACCATGCCACTCCACTATATAGCACTTTCCTCCACTGTACACTACATAAGTCCACTCAACAACACTCTACTTCATTGTACTGTACTACACTCCACTTTACAACACTCCAATCAATGAACCACCACAATGCGATTTGAAACTCATTATTTTTGAAAAGTAAAAACCATTATGATACAATGAAAAAAAGGTTGAGGATAATTTATAGTTAGAAATGCCTAATGTATTCTTTCTATACAACCCCAACTTAAAAAACACAAACATCAAAAACTATACAGTTCTAATTATAACTTCAGTTTATGAATTATGCACCATTTTCAAATTACTTTAAGTTGCGCAACTCTAAACCCAGTTTTGTCACCTCACTTACCACACTACATTAACTATAACTCATGCCTTTTCCATGCACTGTTTATACCCTTGAATACTACATCACTTATAGCATGTGAAACTATAGCATTCATAACAAAACTGATAACTTCTGAAATAACATTATTGCCACAGTGCATTGTAGAGTGGCGAGTTATACTTAGTGTTGTTATGTTATGTCAATTTTTTAGCGCACAGCTGCCTCAGCTAAGAGGCGTCCCGGCGCTGGTAGCAGTGTCGATCAGGAGACACAAGACTAAGCCACGGGAAAGAGGTAGGTTTTAGGAGCCTTACGAAAGGACAGCAGGTTATCCAAACAGCGAATCTGCTTAGACAGGGATTTCCACAGCTTAGCCGCTTAACAGCGAAAAGATCATCCTCCAGCTCGGAGACGCCTCACTCGAGGGACTGTAGCCAGATATTGCCCAGCTGATCGTAACTGGCGCGTGGGTAAGTAGGGTACCAGCAAATTGGACAGGATCTCTGGGGAAGAAAGTTTTAAGATTTTAAAAGACAGTCACAAGGTTTTAAATTCGATCCTTTTGGTCATAGGCAGCCAATGTAGACAACGATTAGCCCCCGTCGCAGAGCAGGTTCTGGGAAGCCTTAGCAGGACTCGGGCTGCTACTTTAGGACAAGTCAGTTTTGCCTTATTTGCCCCTAGCAGGAGCAAATTTGCATAGTCCTATCTGGACAGGATGGCCGACTGTACTATCGTCTGGCGGGTAGATGGATCAAAGAACTCCAACAAAGGCCTTAATCCCCAGAGTAGGGCAAAGCAGATACCTGGTATTTTCTTGGTGTGCTCCTGAAAGCTGAGGGTGGCATCCAGCCAAACCCCAAGATTTTTTACTGCCAGCTTGGGGGTGGGAGCGCCACCCAAGATCTTGGGCCACCAATGTTCGCTCCACAATCCCCTGTCCCTCCCCACCAATAACACCTCAGACTTTAGGTTGTCTGGTTAGCGAGTTGAAAATAGTGTGTAACGAGGTCCACTACTAGTTTGAAGGTGGTGAGTAAATATTAAATTAAGTTTATAGCTATAACTTTGGACTTTTTGAAGATTGTGTAGTTTAAACTTGGTTTGTATACAGAAAATATGTTTTCCTAACTATAACTAAGCTTTGACTTGTAATTTTTTAATCAAATTTATAATATAGTTAAGCCCACCTTTCCATAGGAAAAGCATTTGTTGTTTTGCTTGTAACTTTGTTGCCATTCAACAAATTTTTCCAAAAGAAAAGTTCATCCACCTCAGCTCCTACCTGGAAATGTTTCAGAGTGATCTGTCAAGCAGCCCGTTAAAAAGGGATGTGTCAAAGTTTTTGTTCCCCAAGCAATTTTCCATAGGAAAATTGAGCAGCGATACTGCAAAAAACAGCTGAACAGAAGGACAAATTTGGCAGAAAGCTATATATTGGTCTAGAAAGCTTACTTTCTGGGAATTCCGTTCAGTAGTTATTGAGAAATTAATGTTTAAAATCTATCTATATATAATTTTGTGGATGATCCACTGACCTGCTAGATCTAAATATAAGAACTGATTGTCTGCCACCACATAAACAAAGATGTGGCGGCAGCTAATTAGGGCTCGAGGACTCAATCCCTTGTTGTACAAAAAGTATTTTAAACTATTTTGGGGGACAGGGTAGGAATACCCTTCCCCCTAGATATGGTGGCCATAAACATATTATTTTTCTGTTTTAGCGGTGCCATGGAGCCAGGCCCCATGGGGTGAAGGCATATACTTTTTTGAGAAGTGCAGCATGCACGCTGTTTTTATATTTAGGGGGGCGTGCAGGCTCCCTTCTGAAGCCTTAAGAAATCCCCGGGGGACGCCATCTTCAGGGCTGTTTTTAAATTTAGGAGGGGAGGCCCTCTCCCTGAGCCTTTTGGATGCCCCGAGGACCTCATCCCCTGGGTCTCCATTAATAACGGAGAGGAGCATGAGGCCCCCCTACCCAAGCCTTAAAGATCTCAACCCCCAGGGCCGACTTTCTTGCTTTGGGGAGGGAGCTTGCTTTAGGGCTGGAGACCCCATCTACCGGATTCCAAAGAGTGTAGTGTCCTGGGGACCCCTGCGACAGGAAATGTAAAAATAATTCCCTGCCAGGCAGGGAACACAACTTTGTCTCCTGCCTGACTGGAGCACAGAAAACTCTGCTCCCACCCAGGTGGCAGCAAAGAAATGGAGATGATTCAGCCACACCCAGGATAGGTGCTGACTACGGAGCCGGCAGGGACCATGGGGGTTCCCCCAATAACCCTAAAGTGTTCAGAAAGTGTGGTTGTCCCATGTGGGACTGGGATACCCTAAAACAAGATAGAAAAAAGGGAATAATAAATCAAAGTCTCCTGGGCCACGGAATCCCCAGGAGAGGTAACAATCCTTTTTTAAGCACTCTGAGCTGGAGCTGTATGCTCTTCAATTGGAGTGCAGGGACCCCTTGTTGCTGGGTCTACTGCTGCAGCTTGTGGTGTGAAAATGATAAAAAGAAAAAGATTCAATGACTTATTTAATGTTTTTTGTAAATAATGCTTTATTGAAAATATTTTGTGACAATCACTATTATTAAATATTGTGATGTGTGAATATCTAAAATATACCTTTGATTATAGTTATTGGTTACGTTTTGAGAAAGCCATTAGTTCAGCCTTGAATATGTTGCTGTGCTTCAAACTTGATAAAGCTAATAGGCATGTCGCTTTTTAGATTTTGTTATTCTGACCGTTTGACAAAGCCAGTATATCTACTTTACCTATAACATCTCACCCTATATATTGTTACATGACATAGACAACTATGCAGCAAGGGAGTGTAGGTGTCCTGATTTCTTTTAAAGCCCATAAGGGGGCAGGGGGTCAGGGGGGGCAGGGGGGCACACCTTGACCCGCAGAGCCAGGTGGTTGAGGGGCT